>NC_134355.1:106441552-106511552 GCF_048569485.1 Anomaloglossus baeobatrachus | reverse complement strand
ATGTAATTTTTGGGGGGGACTAAAAACTCCTGCATACAGTCCTGGTTGGAGTATGCTGAACCTTGTAGTTCTGCAGCTGCTGTCTGCTGTCTCTGTATGGAGGAGAGCAGACAGCAGCTGCAGAACTACAAGGCTCAGCATGTTCCATTCACTAGTGTATGCAGAAGAGCAGACAGCAGCTGCAGAACTACAAGGCTCAGCATACTCCATCTAGGACTGTATGCAGGAGTTTTTTGCCCCCCCAAAAATTGACGTGGGCTTTGCCATATTTTTGTATGCTAGCCAGGTACAGCAGGCAGGTATGGCTGCCCCCAAACCCCCAGCTGCCTATTTGTACCCGGCTGGGAACTAAAAAAATAGGAAAGCCCTTTTTTTTAATTATTTCATGAATTTCATGAAATAATTAAAAAAAAAATCAACATAGGCTTTGCACCTTTTTTGTGTCCAGCCAGGTACAACTAGGCAGCTGGGGATTGGAATCCGCAGCACAGGTTAGCTCGAGCTTTCTGGGCCCCTTTGCTGCGAATGGCAGTCCGCAGCCGCCCCAGAAATTGGTGCTTTCATAGAAGCGCCATCGTCTTGCGCTGTATCAAACTCTTCCTGCAGTCCTGAAGCCGGGTGGCTTGCTGGTTAATACTGGGTTAATACTAGCTTTGTTTTACTAGCTAGTATTAAGCAAGAGATTCTTAATGTTAGGCAAGTTTGACCCGGCCATTAAGAATCTCCAATAAAGGGTTAAAAAAAGACACCACACAGAGAAAAATTACTTTAATAGAAATAAATACACAGACACACTTAGAGACTCCATGTTTATTACTCCCTGTCAGCCCTCCACGATCCATGGTCTTCTGTCTTCTTTCTCCTTCAACCAATGCAGCTCTTCTACATCAGACAGCACTGCATGGGATGAAGAATGCTGCTGCTCTGTGCAGTCTAATCACTCAGTGAGTGAGCAGAGGCTGTGGCCTGTAAGCGGTAACATCACCGCTGCCACCGTTACTTTATCAACGGCAATCTCCAATCACGTGATTCCCGGTGCCGCTATTTACTGGCTTTGGCATCTAGTCCCTGCATGTGGGCTGACTCTGTAAAGAGCGCTCACATGCAGGAACCGGGAAGCCGACCATGTGCCAAAGCATTTTGCCGGTACACGGAGATGCTGGAATGATCACCGCGTACCGGAGAGATGCACTGATAGGACCTAGCATGACGTCTAGCCATGTGACCAGTCTGTAGCCAATGAGATAATAGACACATGACTGGTGACTAGAGTTGAACGCGGTTCGTGGTTCGAGGTTCTCCAGTTCTAGGCTCGAGTGATTTTGGGGCCTGTTCTAGATCGAACTAGAACTCGAGCTTTTTGCAAAAGCTCGATAGTTCTAGAAACGTTCGAGAACGGTTCTAGCAGCAAAAAAACAGCTAATTCCTAGCTTGGTTTCCGCTGTAATAGTGTAAGTCACTCGGTGAATCACACTATTATGACATTTCAGTGTATAGTGTGCGGGAACAGCGCCTTCAGATCACTGCTGTTTCTATAATGGCGATCGCCATTTTTTTTTTATTTCCTTGTCTTCCTTCCCTAAGCGCGCGCGTGTAGTGGGGCGGGCCAGCATGTCAGCCAATCCCAGACACACACACAGCTAAGTGGACTTTTAGCCAGAGAAGCAACGGCATGTGTGATAGGATGTCCATGTCACATGTCCCTGCATTATAAAACCGGACATTTTCCTCCAGGACGCCATTATCTCTTATGCGTCTTTGGTGTCAGACATCACTGTCGCAGCTCCGTCCTCCTGAGTCCTATCGCCGATACAGCTGTATGCGCTCCATACACAGCGCTGGACAGCTTAGGGATAGCACTTTCTAGCAGTCCTTTTAAGGGCTCAAACCGTTAGGGTCAGAGCCATAGGTGACAGGTCCTGAAAACAGCGACAGCGTCTGTGTAGCCAAGGTCAGGGATTTCCTCCCTGCATTTCCCTATTAGGAGGGAATAGAAAGGCAGGCTTCCATTCCTCTACCCAGAGCCCCACAATCCTGCCACTGTACCCTCCTGTCCTCTGCACACTCCAACTCATTATAACTAAGCCATTATACTAGCAAACACTCAGTGTACCTAGTGGCATCCTAAACGTGGCTATTGGACTTTGCTATAGTCCCACTAGTGCAAAGACATTTGCAGAGCACGTCTGCCTGCATTGCACACTCCAACTCATTATAACTAAGCCATTATACTAGCAAACACTCAGTGTACCTAGCGGCATCCTAAACGTGGCTATTGGACTTTGCTATAGTCCCACTAGTGCAAAGACATTTGCAGAGCACGTCTGCCTGCATTGCACACTCCAACTCATTATAACTAAGCCATTATACTAGCAAACACTCAGTGTACCTAGTGGCATCCTAATCGTGGCTATTGGACTTTGCTATAGTCCCACTAGTGCAAAGACATTTGCAGAGCACGTCTGCCTGCATTGCACACTCCAACTCATTATAACTAAGCCATTATACTAGCAAACACTCAGTGTACCTAGTGGCATCCTAAACGTGGCTATTGGACTTTGCTATAGTCCCACTAGTGAAAAGACATTTGCAGAGCACCTCTGCCTGCATTGCACACTCCAACTCATTATAACTAAGCCATTATACTAGCAAACACTCAGTGTACCTAGTGGCATCCTAAACGTGGCTATTGGACTTTGCTGTAGTCCCACTAGTGCAAAGACATTTGCAGAGCACCTCTGCCTGCATTGCACACTCCAACTCATTATAACTAAGCCATTATACTAGCAAACACTCAGTGTACCTAGTGGCATCCTAAACGTGGCTATTGGACTTTGCTATAGTCCCACTAGTGCAAAGACATTTGCAGAGCACGTCTGCCTGCATTGCACACTCCAACTCATTATAACTAAGCCATTATACTAGCAAACACTCAGTGTACCTAGTGGCATCCTAAACGTGGCTATTGGACTTTGCTATAGTCCCACTAGTGCAAAGACATTTGCAGAGCACGTCTGCTTGCATTGCACACTCCAACTCATTATAACTAAGCCATTATACTAGCAAACACTCAGTGTACCTAGTGGCATCCTAAACGTGGCTATTGGACTTTGCTATAATCCCACTAGTGCAAAGACATTTGCAGAGCACGTCTGCCTGCATTGCACACTCCAACTCATTATAACTAAGCCATTATACTAGCAAACACTCAGTGTACCTAGTGGCATCCTAAACGTGGCTATTGGACTTTGCTATAGTCCCACTAGTGCAAATACATTTGCAGAGCACGTCTGCCTGCATTGCACACTCCAACTCATTATAACTAAGCCATTATACTAGCAAACACTCAGTGTACCTAGTGGCATCCTAAACGTGGCTATTGGGCTTTGCTATAATCCCACTAGTGCAAAGACATTTGCAGAGCACGTCTGCCTGCATTGCACACTCCAACTCATTATAACTAAGCCATTATACTAGCAAACACTCAGTGTACCTAGTGGCATCCTAAACGTGGCTATTGGACTTTGCTATAGTCCCACTAGTGCAAAGACATTTGCAGAGCACGTCTGCCTGCATTGCACACTCCAACTCATTATAACTAAGCCATTATACTAGCAAACACTCAGTGTACCTAGTGGCATCCTAAACGTGGCTATTGGACTTTGCTATAGTCCCACTAGTGCAAAGACATTTGCAGAGCACGTCTGCCTGCATTGCACACTCCAACTCATTATAACTAAGCCATTATACTAGCAAACACTCAGTGTACCTAGTGGCATCCTAAACGTGGCTATTGGACTTTGCTATAGTCCCACTAGTGCAAAGACATTTGCAGAGCACGTCTGCCTGCATTGCACACTCCAACTCATTATAACTAAGCCATTATACTAGCAAACACTCAGTGTACCTAGTGGCATCCTAAACGTGGCTATTGGACTTTGCTATAGTCCCACTAGTGCAAAGACATTTGCAGAGCACGTCTGCCTGCATTGCACACTCCAACTCATTATAACTAAGCCATTATACTAGCAAACACTCAGTGTACCTAGTGGCATCCTAAACGTGGCTATTGGACTTTGCTATAGTCCCACTAGTGCAAAGACATTTGCAGAGCACGTCTGCCTGCATTGCACACTCCAACTCATTATAACTAAGCCATTATACTAGCAAACACTCAGTGTACCTAGTGGCATCCTAAACGTGGCTATTGGACTTTGCTATAGTCCCACTAGTGCAAAGACATTTGCAGAGCACCTCTGCCTGCATTGCACACTCCAACTCATTATAACTAAGCCATTATACTAGCAAACACTCAGTGTACCTAGTGGCATCCTAAACGTGGCTATTGGACTTTGCTATAGTCCCACTAGTGCAAAGACATTTGCAGAGCACCTCTGCCTGCATTGCACACTCCAACTCATTATAACTAAGCCATTATACTAGCAAACACTCAGTGTACCTAGTGGCATCCTAAACGTGGCTATTGGACTTTGCTATAGTCCCACTAGTGCAAAGACATTTGCAGAGCACGTCTGCCTGCATTGCACACTCCAACTCATTATAACTAAGCCATTATACTAGCAAACACTCAGTGTACCTAGTGGCATCCTAAACGTGGCTATTGGACTTTGCTATAGTCCCACTAGTGCAAAGACATTTGCAGAGCACGTCTGCCTGCATTGCACACTCCAACTCATTATAACTAAGCCATTATACTAGCAAACACTCAGTGTACCTAGTGGCATCCTAAACGTGGCTATTGGACTTTGCTATAATCCCACTAGTGCAAAGACATTTGCAGAGCACGTCTGCCTGCATTGCACACTCCAACTCATTATAACTAAGCCATTATACTAGCAAACACTCAGTGTACCTAGTGGCATCCTAAACGTGGCTATTGGACTTTGCTATAGTCCCACTAGTGCAAATACATTTGCAGAGCACGTCTGCCTGCATTGCACACTCCAACTCATTATAACTAAGCCATTATACTAGCAAACACTCAGTGTACCTAGTGGCATCCTAAACGTGGTTATTGGACTTTGCTATAGTCCCACTAGTGCAAAGACATTTGCAGAGCACGTCTGCCTGCATTGCACACTCCAACTCATTATAACTAAGCCATTATACTAGCAAACACTCAGTGTACCTAGTGGCATCCTAAACGTGGCTATTGGACTTTGCTATAGTCCCACTAGTGCAAAGACATTTGCAGAGCACGTCTGCCTGCATTGCACACTCCAACTCATTATAACTAAGCCATTATACTAGCAAACACTCAGTGTACCTAGTGGCATCCTAAACGTGGCTATTGGACTTTGCTATAGTCCCACTAGTGCAAAGACATTTGCAGAGCACGTCTGCCTGCATTGCACACTCCAACTCATTATAACTAAGCCATTATACTAGCAAACACTCAGTGTACCTAGTGGCATCCTAAACGTGGCTATTGGACTTTGTTATAGTCCCACTAGTGCAAAGACATTTGCAGAGCACGTCTGCCTGCATTGCACACTCCAACTCATTATAACTAAGCCATTATACTAGCAAACACTCAGTGTACCTAGTGGCATCCTAAACGTGGCTATTGGACTTTGCTATAGTCCCACTAGTGCAAAGACATTTGCAGAGCACGTCTGCCTGCATTGCACACTCCAACTCATTATAACTAAGCCATTATACTAGCAAACAATCAGTGTACCTAGTGGCATCCTAAACGTGGCTATTGGACTTTGCTATAGTCCCACTAGTGCAAAGACATTTGCAGAGCACGTCTGCCTGCATTGCACACTCCAACTCATTATAACTAAGCCATTATACTAGCAAACACTCAGTGTACCTAGTGGCATCCTAAACGTGGCTATTGGACTTTGCTATAGTCCCACTAGTGCAAAGACATTTGCAGATCACGTCTGCCTGCATTGCACACTCCAACTCATTATAACTAAGCCATTATACTAGCAAACACTCAGTGTACCTAGTGGCATCCTAAACGTGGCTATTGGACTTTGCTATAGTCCCACTAGTGCAAAGACATTTGCAGAGCACGTCTGCCTGCATTGCACACTCCAACTCATTATAACTAAGCCATTATACTAGCAAACACTCAGTGTACCTAGTGGCATCCTAAACGTGGCTATTGAACTTTGCTATAGTCCCACTAGTGCAAAGACATTTGCAGAGCACCTCTGCCTGCATTGCACACTTCAACTCATTATAACTAAGCCATTATACTAGCAAACACTCAGTGTACCTAGTGGCATCCTAAACGTGGCTATTGGACTTTGCTATAGTCCCACTAGTGCAAAGACATTTGCAGAGCACGTCTGCCTGCATTGCACACTCCAACTCATTATAACTAAGCCATTATACTAGCAAACACTCAGTGTACCTAGTGGCATCCTAAACGTGGCTATTGGACTTTGCTATAGTCCCACTAGTGCAAAGACATTTGCAGAGCACGTCTGCCTGCATTGCACACTCCAACTCATTATAACTAAGCCATTATACTAGCAAACACTCAGTGTACCTAGTGGCATCCTAAACGTGGCTATTGGACTTTGCTATAGTCCCACTAGTGCAAAGACATTTGCAGAGCACCTCTGCCTGCATTGCACACTCCAACTCATTATAACTAAGCCATTATACTAGCAAACACTCAGTGTACCTAGTGGCATCCTAAACGTGGCTATTGGACTTTGCTATAGTCCCACTAGTGCAAAGACATTTGCAGAGCACCTCTGCCTGCATTGCACACTCCAACTCATTATAACTAAGCCATTATACTAGCAAACACTCAGTGTACCTAGTGGCATCCTAAACGTGGCTATTGGACTTTGCTATAGTCCCACTAGTGCAAAGACATTTGCAGAGCATGTCTGCCTGCATTGCACACTCCAACTCATTATAACTAAGCCATTATACTAGCAAACACTCAGTGTACCTAGTGGCATCCTAAACGTGGCTATTGGACTTTGCTATAGTCCCACTAGTGCAAAGACATTTGCAGAGCACCTCTGCCTGCATTGCACACTCCAACTCATTATAACTAAGCCATTATACTAGCAAACACTCAGTGTACCTAGTGGCATCCTAAACGTGGCTATTGGACTTTGCTATAGTCCCACTAGTGCAAAGACATTTGCAGAGCACCTCTGCCTGCATTGCACACTCCAACTCATTATAACTAAGTCATTATACTAGCAATTTTTGCTTCCAGTTTAAGGGCCGTAGTTGCATTGTCAGGGATATTTATTCTTTATTATTCAGCTGTTAATAAAGCTAGACCACCACTGCAATCTACACCACCTCTCAATTTTTACTACCACTTTTTCAGTCCACAATCTTGTTGCAATCAACATGAGTGGCAAAATGACAGATGCTGGTGGAAAGAGGAAGAGGCGTGGTGGAAAAGGAAAAAAAGGTTTTGTCCGTGGGGAAGGTGGCAAAGCTCCATTATCATCTGCTGAAGATAGACCATCTACCAGCAAAAGTAAGATGTCTACTACTTACCGTGGACAATCCGATGTGCTCCCTTTTTTACGGACACGAACAACAGGAACAAAGGTAGATGATGGGCAAAAAAGGAAAATGCTTGAATGGATCTCAAGTGGTCCAACAAGTGCCCTCTCAGCCACTTCAAGTACCGCATCCAAAAAACACCAGTCCTCTGAGTTGTCATCCCAATCAAACTTGATTTCTCCCAGCTCTGAAGTCTCCATCAGCCCTGCACAGTATGGTGGAACTGAGATGGCTGAGTCTGCAGAGCTGTTCAGTCACACTATAGCCTGGGAATCAGAGGTCTGCTCCCAAGCTACAGTGAGTACAGAACAGGAAATGGTCTGCAGTGATGCCCAGAACCTTTGTGACTCTGATTCAGGCCGTGAGGACAAAGTTTCGGAGCATAATGTTGACCCTTTGTCACAAACTGTAACACCTGTGGTTATAGACAATGAGGAACATACTGATGAAGATGAGACTCAGATACCCGATTGGGATGACAACTTAAATATTCGGTCAGGGCAAGAAGAGGCTCGGTCAGAGGGGGAGGGGAGTGCAAACACAACAATTGATGATGAAGTTCTAGATCCCACCTACTGTCAACCCACAGTCAGGCACTCGAGGAGGTCAACAGAGGTGGTGGAGGAGGATGCAACTGATGACGAAGTTACCTTGCGCCTTCCTGGACAGAGTCGGAGTACTGGTAGCACGTCTACAACTGCATCCTCAGCCACCATTCTGCCTCTGAGCATTATTCGGGGTGGATCATCAGGTCGCATGGCCTCTAAGCCTTGCCTAGCCTGGTCCTTTTTTGACATAGCAAAAGATCGCCCAAATTATGTGATCTGTAAAATTTGTCATGGTTCTCTTAGTAGAGGTCAAAACCTCAGCAGTTTGACAACTTCTTCCATGAATCGTCACATGAATAAATATCATATGGCCCGGTGGGAAGCTCACCGTGCTGCAATGCGGCCTAGCGGAGCGAACCATACACCGCCTGCCCTTTCCAGTGCATCCGCGCGCTCATCGTCTTCTAGGACTGTGGGGACAGCTGTCACACCTGTTTTTCCACCCACAACTTCCACCACTGTAACCGCAACAGGCAGTTTGCTTGGTAGGTCGTCAGTTGTTTTGGAAGGGGAAACAAGTGAGTGTGTACAGCTGTCTCAGACATCGATAGCACCAACTTTGGATGAAGGCAACATCATGTCTCCGCCTGCACTTTCCTCACAAACCTGCATTTTTCCAGGTACACCCTACTCAACACCGTCTACACACAGTAGCCAGATCTCTGTCCCTCAGATGTGGACAAATAAAAGGCCATTTCCTGCGACCCATGACAAAGCTAAGAGGTTGACTCTATCCCTCTGTAAGCTGTTGGCTACAGAAATGCTGCCTTTCCGCCTAGTGGACACACAGGATTTTAGAGACCTTATGTCTGTCGCTGTGCCCCAGTACCAGATGCCTAGTCGCCACTACTTCTCTAAGAAAGGTGTGCCCGCGCTACCAGCATGTCGCACACAACATCACCGCTTCCTTGAGAAACTCTGTGTGTGAACGGGTGTATTTCACCACTGATACTTGGACCAGTAAGCATGGACAGGGACGTTACATGTCGCTGACTGGGCACTGGGTAACTATGGTGATAGATGGTGAAGGGTCTGCTGCACAAGTCTTGCCGTCCCCACGCCTTGTGTGTCAATCCTCTGTCTGTCCAAGTTCCGCCACTGCTTCTGCATCCTCCACCTCATCTGGGTCCTCCACCTCCGCCCCAAGCCTGCCTGGTCAGGCCACCAGCGTTCTCACTGCGCAGAAGGAATCACGCACCCCTCATTACTATGCTGGCAGCAGAGCGCAACGGCATCAGGCGGTCTTTAGCTTGACATGTCTTGGGAATAAGAGTCACACAGCTGAGGAGTTGTGGTCAGCTCTGCGGTCCGAGTTTAATAAATTTTTGTCTCCACTCAACCTGCAGCCTGGTAAGGCCGTGTGCGACAATGCTGCAAACCTGGGTGCGGCCCTTCGCCTGGGCAAGGTGACACACGTACCTTGTATGGCTCACGTGTTGAACCTTGTCGTGCAGCAATTTTTAACACAGTATCCCGGCCTAGATGGCCTTCTGAACAGGGCACGAAAACTGTCTGCTCACTTCCGCCGTTCAAGCGCCGCAGCTGAGCAACTTGCATCGCTCCAGAAGTCTTTCGGCCTGCCGGTTCATCGCCTGAAATGCGATGTGGCGACACGCTGGAATTCAACTCTCCACATGTTACAGCGACTGTGGCAGCACCGCCGTGCCCTGGTGCAATACGTCATGACGTATAGCCTGGGCCAACGAGATGCAGAGGTGGGTCAGATCACCCTGATGGAGTGGTCTCAGATCAAGGACCTATGCACCCTATTGCACAGTTTCGACATGGCGACGAATATGTTTAGCGCTGACAATGCCATTATCAGCATGACGATTCCAGTCATTTACATGCTGGAACACACGCTAAACACTATTCGGAGTCAGGGGGTGGGACAACAGGAAGGGGATGAACTACAGGAGGATTCATATGCGCAAGACACAACAACATCACCAAGGTCCAGACGTTCATCATCACCAAGGCGCCAGGCATGGGAGCATGGGGTACAGGGATCAACAAGGGCGCATGGTAGCAGGCGAAATGTTGAGGAAGGTGCAGGAGGACATGAAGAAATGGAGGACGAACTGTCCATGGACATGGAAGACTCAGCAGATGAGGGAGACCTTGGTCAAATTTCAGTTGAAAGAGGTTGGGGGGAGATGTCAGAGGAAGAAAGAACGGTTAGCACCTCTATGCCACAAACACAGCGTGGACTTGGTCCGCATGGCTGCGCAAGACACATGAGTGCCTTCTTGTTGCACTACCTCCAACATGACCCTCGTATTGTCAAAATTAGAAGTGATGATGACTACTGGCTTGCCACACTATTAGATCCCCGGTACAAGTCCAAATTTTGTGACATAATTCCAGCCATAGAAAGGGACGCACGTATGCAGGAGTATCAGCAGAAGCTGTTACTCGATCTTAGATCCGCTTTTCCACCAAACAACCGTGCAGGTGCAGGGAGTGAATCTCCCAGTTGTAACTTGACAAACATGGGACGGTCTCGTCATCTTCAACAGTCTACACGTACCAGTAGGACCGTATCTGGTGCTGGTAACAGCAATTTTATGGAATCTTTTCATAATTTTTTTAGACCCTCCTTTGCAAGGCCACCAGAGACAACAAGTCTGACACATAGTCAAAGGCTGGAGAGGATGATACAGGAGTATCTCCAAATGAACATCGATGCCATGACTGTGCAACTGGAGCCTTGCTCCTTTTGGGCTTCAAACCTAGAAAAATGGCCAGAGCTTGCAACTTACGCCTTGGAGATTTTGTCGTGTCCAGCTGCCAGCGTTGTCTCTGAACGTGTCTTCAGTGCTGCTGGGTGTGTGCTGACAGATAAGCGCACGCGTCTGTCCAGTGACAATGTGGACAGACTGACGTTCATCAAAATGAACAAGTCATGGATCCAGAAGGAATTTACAACCCCTGTGTCATCCTGGGGAGAGTAAATGCTTGTGGATTTGGAATGTGCTTGATGCAAATCTAGCTGTGAAGTGTACAACTAGGGCACAAGTGCTGCCACTGAATGGGTGGGTGTGTGTGGGGCACAATTTTTGGAAAAAAAGGGAGACTCCGCTTGGAGTAACCCTTGCTTACATTGTTTTTAAAAGAAGCCAAGATGAACAAGTCATGGTTCAGCAAAGACTTTATCTACCTACCCCGATGTCATGCTGGGGACGGTTAATTATGGCGTATTTTTGAATGTGCTTGATGCAAATCTAGCTGTGAAGTGTACAACTAGGGCACAAGTGCTGCCACTGAATGGGTGGGTGTGTGTGGGGCACAATTTTTGGAAAAAAAGGGAGACTCCGCTTGGAGTAACCCTTGCTTGATGTGTTTTTAAAAGAAGCCAAGATGAACAGAGCTGGGATCAGGAAAGACTTTGCTACCTACCCCGGTGTCATCCTGGGGACGGTTAATAATGGCGTATTTTTGAATGTGCTTGATGCAAATCTAGCTGTGAAGTGTACAACTAGGGCACAAGTGCTCCCACTGAATGGGTGGGTGTGTGTGGGGCACAATTTTTGGAAAAAAGGGAGGCTCCGCTTGGAGTAACCCTTGCTTGATGTGTTTTTAAAAGAAGCCAAGATGAACAGAGCTGGGATCAGGAAAGACTTTGCTACCTACCCCGGTGTCATCCTGGGGACGGTTAAGAATAGCGTATTTTTGAATGTGCTTGATGCAAATCTAGCTGTGAAGTGTACAACTAGGGCACAAGTGCTCCCACTGAATGGGTGGGTGTGTGTGGGGCACAATTTTTGGAAAAAAGGGAGGCTCCGCTTGGAGTAACCCTTGCTTGATGTGTTTTTAAAAGAAGCCAAGATGAACAGAGCTGGGATCAGGAAAGACTTTGCTACCTACCCCGGTGTCATCCTGGGGACGGTTAAGAATAGCGTATTTTTGAATGTGCTTGATGCAAATCTAGCTGTGAAGTGTACAACTAGGGCACAAGTGCTGCCACTGAATGGGTGGGTGTGTGTGGGGCACAATTTTTGGAAAAAAGGGAGGCTCCGCTTGGAGTAACCCTTGCTTGATGTGTTTTTAAAAGAAGCCAAGATGAACAGAGCTGGGATCAGGAAAGACTTTGCTACCTACCCCGGTGTCATCCTGGGGACGGTTAAGAATAGCGTATTTTTGAATGTGCTTGATGCAAATCTAGCTGTGAAGTGTACAACTAGGGCACAAGTGCTGCCACTGAATGGGTGGGTGTGTGTGGGGCACAATTTTTGGAAAAAAGGGAGGCTCCGCTTGGAGTAACCCTTGCTTGATGTGTTTTTAAAAGAAGCCAAGATGAACAGAGCTGGGATCAGGAAAGACTTTGCTACCTACCCCGGTGTCATCCTGGGGACGGTTAATTATGGCGTATTTTTGAATGTGCTTGATGCAAATCTAGCTGTGAAGTGTACAACTAGGGCACAAGTGCTGCCACTGAATGGGTGGGTGTGTGTGGGGCACAATTTTTGGAAAAAAAGGGAGACTCCGCTTGGAGTAACCCTTGCTTGATGTGTTTTTAAAAGAAGCCAAGATGAACAGAGCTGGGATCAGGAAAGACTTTGCTACCTACCCCGGTGTCATCCTGGGGACGGTTAAGAATAGCGTATTTTTGAATGTGCTTGATGCAAATCTAGCTGTGAAGTGTACAACTAGGGCACAAGTGCTGCCACTGAATGGGTGTGTGTGTGTGGGTCACAATTTTTGGAAAAAAGGGAGGCTCCGCTTGGAGTAACCCTTGCTTGATGTGTTTTTAAAAGAAGCCAAGATGAACAGAGCTGGGATCAGGAAAGACTTTGCTACCTACCCCGGTGTCATCCTGGGGACGGTTAATTATGGCGTATTTTTGAATGTGCTTGATGCAAATCTAGCTGTGAAGTGTACAACTAGGGCACAAGTGCTGCCACTGAAGGGGTGGGTGTGTGTGGGGCACAATTTTTGGAAAAAAGGGAGACTACGCTTGGAGTCACCTTGCGGTGTTTTACATGATTTTAGAAGGGCGTGCCATGCCTATATCTGTGTGTCCTCCTCTTTTTCCTTGTCCAGCTGTTTTGTTTTCGCATGAGTATATGTCCTTGTCACTTT
This sequence comes from Anomaloglossus baeobatrachus, assembly GCF_048569485.1. Lineage (NCBI taxonomy): Eukaryota > Metazoa > Chordata > Amphibia > Anura > Aromobatidae > Anomaloglossus > Anomaloglossus baeobatrachus. The sequence goes on along the minus strand of NC_134355.1, from coordinate 106,498,341 downwards.
CCCATGTGTTTGAGTTGTTTGTCACCTTTTGGACACCTTTGAGGGTGTTTTCTAGGTGTTTTTCTGTGTTTGTGATTGCCTGCCATTGTTTCCTATGCAGTTCGAGTTCGGTTCGTCGAACGTTCGACGAGCCGAACTCGAACGGGACCTCCGTTCGGCGAACCGGCCTCGAGCCGAACCGGGACCGGTTCGCTCATCTCTACTGGTGACATGCTTTTTTTGACATCACGGGAGGTCCTATCATCAGTGCTGGTTACAGGGAAGACGCAGCGATTATCGGAAGGAAAAGCGGCGGGAAACGCAGTGCAGGACGCGTCGCGGGGACCTGTAAGTGTTATGGCAATGTTTATTAACTGTATGTATACATGTATAATGTGTTTTTATGTGTTTGTGTTTTCCTCCCATTATTTTCAATGGGGTTCGATTGGTTCGTCGAATGGTTCGTCGAACGTTCATCGAACGGAGCCTCCGTTCGATGAACCGAACCGAACTAGAACGCTAGAGGGGTGGATCATCTCTAATACTTACTTAAAAGTTATTGACATGTTGAATACTTATTTCACCCGCTGCATATACTGCATATACAAAACTCATCATCATCCTAATAGAACGCAACACATTTGTGTCAAGAATGTCTCTGTACATTTGTATATTCCTCCTTTCTTAAATTTTATGAAGTTTGCCAGTGCTCTATGCTAAAAAAACAGCCCCATCCCATTATGTTCCCACCTCCAAACTTCACAGTTGGTATGTTGTTTTTGAGGTGACATACAGTGCCATTTGGCTCCAAAGATGGTGTGTATACTGGCATCCAAAGAGTTAATTTTGGTCTCATGTGACCTGACTATATTCTCCCAGTATTTCACAGGCTAAATGTTGTTGAGCAAACTTTAAAAGCGCTTGAAAATGCTTTTTGTTCAGCAGTGGAGTCTTGCGTGGTGAGTGTGCACACAGGCCATGGAGTTTCAGTGCATTACACTGTTTTCTTTAAAACAAATTTACTTGCTATTCCACGTCTTTCTGTAGCCCTCCACAGATGGTCCTTGACTCTTGGACAACTTTTTTGGTAATTATTTTACTTACTCTGTCTGAAATCTTGTGAGAGTACGTAGTCATGGCCGATGTATGGTAAAATAATTATCTTCCCACTTCCCAACAATGGTCTCTGGAACCTTCAGTAGTTTGGAAATTTATCAGTAACCAATGCCATCAGTATATTTTGCAACAATAAGGTTGTGAAGGTCTTGAGACAGCTCACTGGTTTTCCTCATCATGAGATGTTTCTCATTTGGCACCATGGTAATGAGACACCTTATCAGCTGGTATCATTACTTTCTATGGCTTTTTGTCCCTCTATTTCTTCATCTGTTCAACACTTTTTCCCTGCATCATTTCTTATTACACATAATTAAATTTGTGGCCTTCTATGGTGTCCCCTCTATATAACTCAACACACAACCATTAATGTCTAAACCACTGGCAACAAAAGTGAGTACACACCTATGTGAAAATGTCCAAATTGTGCCCAATTAGACATTTTCTCTCTCAGGGGAGCAGGTGTGTTAAATTTGGTTTTCTCTCTCACACACTCTTTTATACTGATCACTGAAAGTTCAAGTGGCACCTCATGGGAAAAATTTTTCTGAGGAACTGAAAAAAGAGTTGTTGCTCTACATATGGTTGGCCTAGGCTATAAAAAGATTGCCAAGAGCCTGAGACTGAGCTGCAGCATGTTGACAAAACTATACAATGGTTTAACAAGTCAGGTTTCACTCAGAACAGGCCTCACCAAGGTCAACTAAAGAAGTTGAGTGAACCTGCTCAGCGTCATATCAAGAGGTTGGCTTTTCAAAATAGACTTATGAGGGCTGCCAGCATTGCTGCAGAGGTTAAAGGGGTGGTGGGGTCAGTCAGCTCAGATCAGATGCCACACACTGCATGCAAACTGGTCTGCATGGCTGTTATCATAGAAGGAAGCCTCATATAAAAGTTAATGCATAAGAAACCCTGTAAACAGTTTGTTGAAAACAGACTACAGATATTGATTACTGGAGCCATGTCCTGTTGTCTGATGAGAACAAGGTAAGCTTATTTGGTTCAGATGGCGTCAAGCCTGTTTGGTGGCAACCAGGTGAATACAAAGATATATGTCTTGCCTACAGTCAAACATGGTAGTGGGAGTGTCATGGTTTGGGGCTGCATGAGTGTTGCCAGCTATGGGAAGCTACAGTTTATTGAGGGAACCATGAATGTCAACATTTACTATGACATACTGAAGCAGAGATTGGTCCTCTCTCTTTGGAAACTGGGCCACAGGGCAGTATTCCAACATAATAATGACCCCCAAAACACCTCCACTGCCTTGCTAAGGAAACTGAGGGCAAAGGTACTGTACTGGCCAAGCAAGTCTCCAGACTTAATTCAGGATATGAGGGTCCTCCTCAAACAGAAGTTGGAGGAGCGCAAAGTCACTAACATCAACTACCTCTGTGATGTCATCATGGAGGAATGGAAGAGGATTCCATTGGCAACCTGTCAAGCTTTAGTAAACTCAATGTCCAAAACAGGTAACACATTGGGTGAAAATAATGTTGTCCACACAAAATATTGACTTTTTGGCCATTTTCACTGCCTGTGCTTTCACAGCCTGTGCTTTCACAGTGCATTTTGTCCCCATTCAGTGGTGCCATTGATGCTTAAGTCCATACCCTTCAAAAATGGGATTTGGATGTATGCGCAGATGGGGCCAATGACTATAATGGTGCAAAAGGAGTCATTATGTGCTTACTCATGCACCAATTTCATGCATATACAGTATGTGTACTGTGAGTGGACACCCAGACGGGGGACAAAATACAGTCTGAAAGCACCCTTATGATAGTACCAACTTTTGTTGCCAGCATTTTTTACATTAATGGCTGTTTGTTGAGTTTTTTAGAGGGAAAACTAAATTTACACTGTTATACAAGGTATATATTAAAAACTTTACATTATATTTAAGTGTCATATCTTCAGTGTTGTCCTATGAAAGGATATAATAAAATATTTAGAAAAATGTGAAGGGTGTACTCACTTTTTTATATTACAAAGTTGCTTATTTTTGTGTGTTATGAAATTAATATTAAAATGATAATAACTCTTTAAGGAGAGAACACTAGAAAAACTTAGATTAGAAAATAAATTCATTTTTCTTCCAAAGTTTGCATGGACAGAGTATTTTATACTGATCTCGTTAAGTCGTAATTGTACAATCTTAGTTTTCTGCTCAGCACTAGGGATGATTGAATATCAAAATATTTTCCTTCTCGAATATCCGACGAATAGGTCGCTGCTATGCGAATATTCAATGCACAATGTAAGTCTATGAGAAGCCGGAATAATTTGGGTTTCCCATAGACTTAAATTGTGCATCGAATATTCGTGAATAGTTGAATAGCGGCGACCTATTCGGCAAATATTCGCAAAGGCAAATATTTGTGGTATTCGATCCTCCCTACTCGGCACTGATCTGCATGGAGAGTTTCCATATTTTGGGGGGGCCTATCCTATCCTGTAAAACATGGGATTTACAGTTGATAAGGCCTAGTTGAGCTACTTCATGATTAATTTTAAATGTTACAAAATATTTATATTTTAAAAACATTATTTGCTTAAGAAAAAGACAAATACTATAATATGTTTCTGCAACAATATAGTATTTAACTCAAGTGATGATAATTTAACATTAGAACAGTCATCACATTCTAACTAAAGAATTGCAAATATTCATTAGCAAAATTTTGTGAAAATTTAGTTCTGTCTTCAGGAAAATAAAAATGTGTTGGGAGAAAAAAAAAAGGTTATTCAACTAAATCTTAAAAGAGAAAAAAAACATCATATAATTGTGTTTACCCAAAAGTCTTTTCTTCCTAATTTAAATAGCATAAACATCTGGACTAGCGCAATCATAGAATCATGGCAGTAGTCAAGCAAATCTTGTGGAAAATAATGAAATTAGATCCCTGGTGTTGTGACAGAGTAAGGGCAGGATACATCAGTTCGATGTTAATAAAATTTCCATGAATGACTGAATACAATTAAGAAATTGTCAGTTGCGGCAATGAACTTTTGTAGCTCACGGATGTTTGCATCATTTGATTATGCTGGCAATTTCAAATTGTTTATTAGTGTCTGTGTTGGGATATTAATTATGACCTTTATTGCAGCCCACAATTAAGCCAGTCACAAGGCAACAATCGCTCGTGTTATCATAACGGAAGGTTCGAACTGCGCAAAAGGTGTTTTTATTTTTGCTTAGATGATCCCTTTTACTTTCAACATGGAAATAGGACAAGGGTGTAAGTAGCATTTGAAATTACCTGCTCCATTGCCACTCATGGTTAATGGAGTCCTGTGACTGGGACTGTGAAGCATTTGACAAATCATTTAATACTGAAAATATATTGTTGACTTTCGAGATCAAATAATTTAACGTTACAGATTTTTTCCCATTTTTTGGCGCAGTTCCGTTCTTATGGCAAAGTGAATTTTGAGTTTATTAAAGGGAACCTGTCAGCAGATTTGGGGCCTATAAGCTGCAGCCACCACCACTGGGTTCTTATATACAGCATTATAACATGCTATATATAAGAGCCCAGGCCGCTGTGTAGAACATAAAAATGGCTTTATATTACTTACCTTAACGGTCGGTGCAATGAAGACTGGTCGAATGGGTGTCTCCATTCTCCGGGTATGGCACTTCCTCTTTCGGCCATCTTTGTCCTCCTTCTTCTGAAGCCAGGATGCATGACACATTCTACGTCATGCACACGCGCCGGCATTGAGGCCCTGTGCAGGCGCATTTTGATCTCAGGGCAGATCAAAGTATTATTGTGCGCCTGCACAGGACCTCAATGCCGGCAAGTGTGCATGACGTAGGACGTGTCATGCACCCCGTCTTCATGAGAAGGAGGACAAAGATGGCCGAAAGAGGAGGCACCGCACCCGGAGAATGGAGACACCCACCTGACCCATCTGCACCGCACCGACCGTTTAGGTAAGTATTACAAAGTCATTTTTACGTTCTACACAGCGGCCTGGGCTCTTATATACAACATGTTAAAATGCTGTTTATAAGAGCCCACTGGTGGTGACCGCAGGTTATAGTCACCAAATCTGGTGACAGGTTCCCTTTAAGGCATAACCTACTAATTGTAAGAAAATACCATAAAAAACTACACAAAATATGTATTTTCAAGGGTTGTCCCATGAACAAAGTGTATTTAATCATTAGATCTTGAAATAAAAAAAAGTTCCACATTTGGATGTAATGAAAAAAAATGTTCCTGTGCTGACATAATCTTATGACTGTGCCCCTGCTGTGTACTGTGTAATAGCCGTGTCTGACTGTACAGGGACATGGTCTAATCATACCAAATCTCCTGGGCAGGGAGGATGCAAAAGTGTATACAAACAATACAGCATGGGATCACAAACTATTATTTTTTAGGTAAAACATTGCTTAAAAACAGGTAGAGAAATGTTTACCTACAGAAAGACAGAAAGAATCAGCTGTAATTCTATACTGTTCTGTCTGTATAATCAGTTTTGCTTTCTTCTCTGCCCATAATTGTGTCTAGTGTCATCTGCTGTTAGACCCTTTCCTGCGACATCACTAGCGATCTCATTAGCGATGTGATACGCCAGATCACAGATAAGATTTGCCGAGATCACACATATGTTTTTTTTTTTACAGCGTCGGTCACATGTGCAATCTCGGCAAATCATATGTGCGATCTGGCGTGTTACATCGTTAAGGAGATCGCTAGCGATGTCGCAGCGTGTAAAGCACCCTTAGACTGTAGTTATTTGAAAGTGACTTGAGAGTGACTCACTCAAGTCTCATGTCGCATCACACGGCATGACAGGAGCGTCTCAGCTGCATAGAAATACATGCAGCCAGCCTGCTCATGTCAGGACAGTGTGCAGCCATGCCGGGTGATGTGACGTGAGACTCGCACGGGTGACTCCGGCCTTACAGGAAAAGTTGCATGCACCATTTATCTATCTGGTCTGTCCAGTTATGAACACTGGACAAGTCCTTAATCCCTTCACGACGCGTCGAATTTCCATGTTTTGCATTTTTGTTTTACTTGTCCCCTTTTTACTAGAGTCATGACATTTATTTTTCTGTCATATACACAAAGGAGGGTTTGTTTTTTGTGGGACGTGTTGTGGTTTAGAATGGCTCCAATTATTTTACAGTATCACATACAGCGGGGAAAATAGTATTTGATAGACTTCCGATTTTCCACGTTTTTCCACCTACAAAGAATGGAGAGGTCTGTAATTTTTATCATAAGTACACTTCAATTATGGTGGACAGAATCCCCCAAAAAAGTGCAAAAAATTACACTGTATGATTTTTGCATTTTATTGCATGAAATAAGTATTTGATACAAGAACAACAGAACTAAATATTTGGTACAGAAACCTTTGCAATTTACAGAGGTCAGAAGTTTACTGCAGGTTTTGAACAAGTTTGCACACACTGCAGCAGGGATTTTGGCCCACTTCTCCATACAGATTTTCTTAAGATCTTTCAGGTTTCGGGGCTGTCACTGGGAAGCATTGAATTTCAGTTCTAGCCAAAAAGTTTCTACTGGGTTCAGATCTAGAGACTGGCTAGGCCACTCCAGGACCTTGAAATATTTTTTTTTTTTTGAGCCACTCCCTAGTTGCTCTGGCTGTGTGTTTTGGGTCATTGTCATGCTGACAGACCATGCCATGATCCATCTTCAATTCTTTTTTTGATGGAAAGAGCTGTTGGCCAAAATCTTGTGATACATGACCCCATCCATCCTCCCTTCAATACGATGCAGTCATCCTGTCCAGTTTGCAGTCAAGCATCCTCAAAGCATGAAGTTTCCACCTCCATGCTTCATTGTTGAGATGGTGTTCTCAGAGTTCTACTCCCCCTTCTTTGTCCTCCAAACACAGTGAGGGGATTAATACCAAAAACTTCTATTTTGGTCTCATCTGACTACATGGCCTTGTCTCATGCCTCCTCTGGATCATTGGCGAACTATGAACTGGCCTGGACATGGGGTGGCATGAGAAAGAGGACCTTGCATGCCCTGCAGGATTTTAATTCATGATGATGTAATGTGTTACTAACGGTTATCCTTGAGACTGGGGTCCCAGCTTTCTTCAGGTCATTGACCAGGTCCTCCCATGTAGTTCTGGACTCATTCCTGAAATTTATCAGATTCATCCTTACCACACGAGACGAGATCTTCCATGAGCCCCAGACTCATTAAAGGGAAGGTGTAAAAAAAAAAAAATAATTCAATAATTTAATTGAGCAAAATATATAAAAATTAAAAAGTTTGATATTTTCCACTCTTAACCCCTTAACGACCTTGGACGTACTGAGTACGTCATGGTGACATGGTGCTAAACGACCCATGACGTACTCAGTACGTCCTGGCGAAATCGCGGTCCCCGAGCCCCGGGGAGTGAAATTTGTTTACTTAAACGGTGGATTCGGGAAGGAGGGGACCTCTGCCTGACCTCAGGAGGGGTGGTGCCTCCTCCCCGAACCTACAGAGGCTGTGATTGGCTGACGAACGCCGCTCAGCCAATTACAGTCACTGTAATGTGTCAGCCATTGAAAATGGCTGACACATTGCAATCCAGCCATAATCAGTGCTGCTGTAGCACTGATGACTGGCTGGAGCTGGGAGAACTTTGTTTCACCCGCCCCCAGCTCTGATTGGAGAGACCGGCCTTGTGACCGATCTCTCCCAATCACTGTGGATCTTGTGCCGGTGACCTGTATGTGACCGCTACCCTCAGCTTCACTCCGTCCGTGAAAGCTGATGAGAGCGGTCGCTGCAGGTGCCCATCGGTAAGTTATAGCCCCCCCCCCCGATCCACCGCTGCTCCCCGCCGATCCACCGCTGCTCCCCGCCGATCCACCGCTGCTCCCCGCCAATCGACCGCTGCCCGCCACGCCGCTGTTCCCACTGCTGTCCCTGCCCGCCACGCCGCTGTTCCCGCCGCTGTCCCTGCCCGCCACGCCGCTGTTCCCGCCGCTGTCCCTGCCCGCCGATCTACCGCTGCTGCCCGCCGATCCACCGCTGCTGCCCGCCACGCCGCTGTTCCCGCCGCTGTCCCTGCCCGCCACGCCGCTTTACATGCCGCTGTCCCTGCCCGCCACGCCGCTTTACACGCCGCTGTCCCTGCCCGCCACGCCGCTGTTCCCGCCGCTGTCCCTGCCCGCCAATCCACCGCTGCTGCCCGCCGATCCACCGCTGCTGCCCGCCACGCCGCTGTTCCCGCCGCTGTCCCTGCCCGCCACGCCGCTTTACACGCCGCTGTCCCTGCCCGCCACACCGCTGTTCCCGCCGCTGTCCCTGCCCGCCGATCCACCGCTGCTGCCCGCCGATCCACCGCTGCTGCCCGCCACGCCGCTGTTCCCGCCGCTGTCCCTGCCCGCCATGCCGCTTTACACGCCGCTGTCCCCTGCCGCCACCGCCCCCTTTCAGTCGCACCCACCTTTTTCAGCCGCCGCTGCACCCGATCGGCCGTCGCCTCCATCGGCTGCCACTGCACCTAATCGGCTGCCGCCTTCCATGTGCTGCCTCCCCTCCCCCCCCTCCATGTGCTGCCTCCCCTCCCCCCCCTCCATGTGCTGCCTCCCCTCCCCCCCTCCATGTGCTGCCTCCCCTCCCCCCCTCCATGTGCTGCCTCCTCCCCTCCATGTGCTGCCTCCCCTCCATGTGCTGCCTCCCCTCCATGTGCTGCCTCCCCTCCATGTGCTGCCTCCCCCCATGTGCTGCCTCCCTCCATGTGCTGCCTCCCCCCTCCCTCCATATGCTGCCTCCCCCCATGTGCTGCCTCCCCCCATGTGCTGCCTCCCTCCATGTGCTGCCTCCCTCCATGTGCTGCCTCCCTCCATGTGCTTCCTCCCCTCCATGTGCTGCCTCCCCTCCATATGCTGCCTCCCCTCCATGTGCTGCCTCCCCCCATGTGCTGCCTCCCCCCATGTGCTGCCTCCCTCCATGTGCTGCCTCCCTCCATGTGCTGCCTCCCTCCATGTGCTGCCTCCCCTCCATGTGCTGCCTCCCCTCCATGTGCTGCCTCCCCTCCATGTGCTGCCTCCCCCCATGTGCTGCCTCCCCCCATGTGCTGCCTCCCTCCATGTGCTGCCTCCCTCCATGTGCTGCCTCCCCTCCATGTGCTGCCTCCCCTCCATGTGTTTCCTCCCCTCCATGTGCTGCCTCCCCTCCATGTGCTGCCTCCCCCCTCCCTCCATGTGCTGCCTCCCCTCCATGTGCTGCCTCCCCTCCATGTGCTGCCTCCCCCCTCCCTCCATGTGCTGCCTCCCCTCCATGTGCTGCCTCCCCTCCATGTGCTGCCTCCCCCCTCCCTCCATGTGCTGCCTCCCTCCATGTGCTGCCTCCCTCCATGTGCTGCCTCCCCTCCATGTGCTGCCTCCCCTCCATGTGCTGCCTCCCCTCCATGTGCTGCCTCCCCTCCATGTGCTGCCTCCCCCCTCCCTCCATGTGCTGCCTCCCCTCCATGTGCTGCCTCCCCCCTCCCTCCATGTGCCATCGCTCTCTCCCATCAGACTCTGCCCCCCTCCCTGATCTGCTGCCTGCTCTCTCCTATCCTTTTCACCCTCCTTCATCTGCTGCCTCTTTTGTCTGCTGTGATCCTGCTGCCTAGATCCATCCTGTAAGGTAGCTATCCCCCAATCTCACCTCCCAGCCCCCCATCCTCCGCCGCTCCTCCATTCGCTGCGCCCTTTCCCATCCTCCATCCGCTGCGCCTTTTCTCATCTGCTGCTCCTCCATCCGCTGCGCCTTTTCTCATCTGCCGCTCCTCCATCCGAGGCGCCTTTTCTCATCTGCCGCTCCTCCATCCGCTGCGCCCTTTCTCATCTGCCGCCCCTCCATCCGCTGCCGCGCCCTCTTGCATCGCATTATCCAGCGCAGTTGCTCGCTTCCAGACAGGAGCGGATGATGCGATGCAAGACTCGTGCATAATGGCAGGCACTCATTTTTTTTTCTGACGGCCGTCTTTATTTCGCCAAACTAATATTTTTTTGTATTTTCTCTTTCTTTCTAGATTTTCCTTGTTCATCAGAGACACAAACACACACATACACTAAATAAAGTATTTCTTTTTCTCACACACACAAACACTAAATAAAGTTTTTGTACACACACCACACATACAATGTCCCGATCCCAGAGACGTTATTCAGATGAGGAGGCATATGCCTTTGTTGCCTCCGAGCCTGATAGCGAGGGAGATGACCCCACATTCCTCTGTTCCTCCCAAGCCGATTCCTCCTCCAGTGACGAAGGACCACCGCGAAGACGTCGTAGGACGAGGTATCATTCACGGCCCAGGGGAGAAGAGCCGGGGCCCAGGGGAGAAGAGCCGGAGCCCAGGGGAGAAGAGCCGGAGCCCAGGGGAGAAGAGCCGGAGCCCAGGGGAGAAGAGCCGGAGCCCAGTGGAGAAGACTCGGAGCAGAGCGTGAGTGAACCCCAGCCCACCACTAGTGCTAGGGACCCCCAACCTAGCGCTAGTGACCGGGTATGGACCCCAGTCCCTGAAAACTTTGCACCACAGATTCCTGAGTTTCTTCCCCAACCAGGAATCCAGTTTGATGCTACAAACCTTGGAGCAATAGACTTTTTCAAAGTCTATTTCTCTGAAGAGTTTGTCAGTCTCATGGTGGTGCAAACGAATCTCAACGCCCAACGATTTTTGGCCCAAAATGCTAACTCAGCATTTTCTAGCTGGACCCCGACGGATTCAGTAGAAATGTTGAAGTATTGGGGTCTCACTCTTCACATGGGGCTGGTGAAGAAGCCACAACTTCGCCAATATTGGAGTGTTAATATTTTATACAACACTCCAGTATTTGGCATGGTTATGACCCGTAAGCGTTTTGAGGCCATGCACAAATTTTTACATTTTAGGGACAATGCGGACAGTCTTCCCCGCGATGACCCGAATTTTGACAGACTGTTCAAAATTCGTCCGGTCATCGAACACTTCAAAAGTAAGTTTGCTGAAGTGTATGTTCCCCAGAGGGAAATTTGTGTGGATGAATCCCTCATCCACTTCAAGGGGAGACTGAAGTTTCGCCAGTACCTGCCCAGTAAAAGGGCAAGATACGGCATTAAACTCTATAAGTTGTGCGAGAGTACCTCAGGGTACACTCACAACTTTAGAGTTTACGAAGGGAAGGACACGCGGATCCAACCCCCAGAATGCCCACCTACTCTGGGGGTGAGTGGGAAAATTGTGTGGGATTTGATCCACCCACTGCTTGATAAAGGTTATCACCTGTATGTTGATAATTTTTATACAAGCGTCCCACTCTTCCAATCCCTCTCTTCCAGAGGTACCGCAGCTTGCGGTACTGTCCGGAAAAATCAGAGGGGCCTCCCTGTGACGCTAATTGGGCAGCTGCTCCCAAGAGGTGAGAGTAGAGCCCAATGTAGCGACAACATGGTTGTTGTCAAGTTCAAGGACAGAAGGGATGTCCTTTTCTTGACCACAATTCATGGTCCCGGCACCACAGCCATCAGTGTTCGAGGTACCTCGGCACAGGTTCGCAAACCGGACTGTGCCTTGGGGTACAACAAACATATGGGAGGAGTTGATCTTTCCGATCAAGTCCTCCAGCCCTATAATGCCATGCGGAAGGTGAAGGTGTGGTATAAGAAGCTGGCTGTGCACATCGTGCAGATGGCACTGTACAATGCTTTCGTGCTCTCACGAGGTGCAGGCCAGACCAACAACACCTTCCTTCAGTTCCAGGAAGCCGTCATCAAGGACCTTGATGTTTGGAAGAGAAGAAGCAGCTGTCCCTAGCAACTCTGGAACTGCAAGTGCCCGCATGGTACCAGGGCAACATTTTCCTGGTGAGGTACCGCAAACCACCGGAAGAGGAAGATCTCAGAAAAGGTGCCGGGTGTGCTATAGCAGGGGGGTGAGGAAGGACACAGTGTTTCAATGCGACACTTGTCCCGATAAACCTGGACTTTGTGTGATAAACTGCTTCAAAGTTTATCACTCATCCGGGTACTAAATTAACATGTGCCATCCCAACATTCCTCCATAACACACAAAACGACGTACAACACATAGACGGGGGGACCTTCTGTACGCTACATAACGGGGGGGGGGGAATCTTCCATAAGCCACATAATCGGGGGGGGACATTCCGTACGTCACATAGACGGGGGGGAACATGATGTACGCCACATAACGGGGGGGGGTCTTCCATAAGCCACATAGAGGGGGGAGGGGGGATCTTCCATAAGCCACATAGAGGGGGGAGGGGGCATCTTCCATAAGCCACATAGACGGGGGGGAGGACCCAATGAACGCCACATAGACGGGGGGAGGGGGGATCTTCCATAAGCCACATAAACGGGGGGGGAACATGATATATGCCACATAACGGGGGGGAGGGTCTTCCATAAGCCACATAGAGGGGGGAGGGGGGATCTTCAATAAGCCACATAGAGGGGGGAGGGGGGATCTTCCATAAGCCACATAGACGGGGGGGGAGGACCCAATGAACGCCACATAGACGGGGGGGGAGGGGGATCTTCCATAAGCCACATAAACGGGGGGGGAACCTGATATATGCCACATAACGGGGGGGGTCTTCCATAAGCCACATAGAGGGGGGAGGGGGGATCTTCAATAAGCCACATAGAGGGGGGAGGGGGGATCTTCCATAAGCCACATAATCGGGGGGGACATTCCGTACGTCACATAGATGGGGGGGGAACATGATGTACGCCACATAACGGGGGGAGGATCTTCCATAAGCCACATAGACGGGCGGGGGGGGACCTGATGAACGCCACATAGACGGGGGGAGGGGGGATCTTCCATAAGTCAAATGACGCTCCTTGCCTTCTGAGCCCCGCTGTGCGCCCAAACAATTGATTACCACCACATATGAGATATCTGTGTACTCAGGAGAAATTGCACCATACATTTTATGGTGCAATTTTTCCTGATACCCTTGTAAAAAAAAAAGCTATCTGGTAGAAGTAACAATTTTGTGTTAATTTTTTTTTTTTTTATTTTCACGGCTCAACGTTATTAACTTTTGTGAAGCCCCCAGAGGTTCAAAGTGCTCACTAAACATCTAGATAAATTCCCTGAGGGGTCTAGTTTCCAAAATGGGGTCACTTGTGGGGGAGCTCCATTGTTTAGGCACCTCAGGGGGTCTCCAAACACAACATGGCATCCACTAACTATTCCAGACAATTTTGCGTTTGAAAAGTCAAATGACGCTCCTTGCCTTCTGAGCCCCGCTGTGCGCCCAAACAATTGATTACCACCACATATGAGATATCTGTGTACTCAGGAGAAATTGCACCATACATTTTATTGTGCAATTTTTCCTGATACCCTTGTAAAAAAAAGCTATCTGGTAGAAGTAACAATTTTGTGTTAATTTTTTTTTTTTTTATTTTCACGGCTCAACGTTATTAACTTTTGTGAAGCCCCCAGAGGTTCAAAGTGCTCACTAAACATCTAGATAAATTCCCTGAGGGGTCTAGTTTCCAAAATGGGGTCACTTGTGGGGGAGCTCCATTGTTTAGGCACCTCAGGGGGTCTCCAAACACAACATGGCATCCACTAACTATTCCAGACAATTTTGCGTTTGAAAAGTCAAATGACGCTCCTTGCCTTCTGAGCCCCGCTGTGCGCCCAAACAATTGATTACCACCACATATGAGATATCTGTGTACTCAGGAGAAATTGCACCATACATTTTATGGTGCAATTTTTCCTGATACCCTTGTTAAAAAAAAAAGCTATCTGGTAGAAGTATCAATTTTGTGGTAATTTTTTTTTTTTTTATTTTCACGGCTCAACGTTATTAACTTTTGTGAAGCCCCCAGAGGTTCAAAGTGCTCACTAAACATCTAGATAAATTCCCTGAGGGGTCTAGTTTCCAAAATCGGGTCACTTGTGGGGGAGCTCCATTGTTTAGGCACCTCAGGGGGTCTCCAAACACAACATGGCGTCCACTAACTATTCCAGACAATTTTGCGTTTGAAAAGTCAAATGACGCTTCTTGCCTTCTGAGCCCTGCCGTGCGCCCAAACAATTGATTTCCACCACATAAGAGATATCGGTGTACTCAGGAGAACACGCACAATTAATTTTATGGAGCATTTTTTCCTGATACCCTTGTGAAAATGCTAAATTTTATGGCTAAAGTAACATTTTTGTGTAAAAAAGTTACATTTTCATTTTTTCTTTCTACATTGATTTGGTTGCTGTGAAGCTCCTAAAGGGTTAATAAACTTCTTGGATGTGGTTTTGAGCAGAGTGAGGGGTGCAGATTTTAGAATGGGGTTACTTTTGGGTATTTTCTGTCACCTAGGCCTCTCAAAGTCACTCCAAATGTGATGTGGTACCTAAAAAATTTTTTTTTGTAAATTTTGTTGGAAAAATGAAAAATTGCTGATGAACTTTGAACCCTTCTAACTTCCTAACGAAATTTTTTTTTTTTCCGAAAATTGCGCTGATGTAAAGCAGACATGTTGGAAATGTTATTTAGTAACTTTTTTGTGTGACATATCTCTCACATTTATGGGCATAAAATTTCAAATTTTGAAAATTGCAAAATTTTCAAAATTTTCGCCAAATTTTCGAAATTTTCACAAATAAACGCAAAACATATCGGCCTAAATTTACCACTGACATAAAGTATAATATGTCACGAAAAAACAATGTCAGAATCGCCAGGATCAGTTGAAGTGTTCCAGAGTTATAACCTGTCAAAGTGACACTGGTCAAAATTGCAAAAAATGGCCGGGTCTTTAAGGTGAAAACAGACTGGGGGCTGAAGGGGTTAAACACCCCCTAGAGCAGCTGCTGAAATCCTGCTGCAGAGCTACTGTAGAATTAGCTCACATTACAACTGCAGTAAAGTGGGCAGAATCTGCTCTCCCGTGTGTGATTTCAGAGCTCCCCCTCCCAATCTGGCTGTTTCCAAAAGGATAAGAGAGGATGAAATTTAGGATCACAGTGCAGAGTCATTTTGTTGGTGACCACAAAATGATCCTAATATGCCTAAAGTGTCACCGAGGACTGCTGGCATAGTGGTCCACTGTACACTGCGTCACAATGTATACTGGGCTCCTCTGTATATCGCACTCCCCCCGCTGTATACTGTGCTCTGCTATATACCATGTCCCCTGCTGTATACCGCACTTCACTGTATTCCGTGCTCCACTGTATACCATCAGAGGGGTTTGTAGAGGCAGAAGAAAGTTCGGTGGGCAAAGGCTCTGCTCCCCCAGGCAGTGTGTGTGAAACAGTACTAGCTACCATGCTTCGCTGTATACCACGCTCCACTGTATACCCCCTCCCGCTGTATACCACGCTTCTCTGTATTCCACGCTCCGCTGTATACCACGCCCTGATGTATGCCATGCTTCGCTGTATTCCACACTCTGCTGTACACCAAGGTCCACTGTATACCATGCTCTGATGTATTCTGCACTCCGCTGTATTCTGCGCTTTGCTGTATACCGCGCTCCGCTGTATACCGTGCTCCACTGTATACTGCGCCCCTCTGTATACCGCGCTCTGAAGTATTCTGCGCTCCGCTGTATACCGCGCTCCTCAATATACACACAGGTAATTAGTATACAGTAGAAGGGATTCTTAAATAAAAAATAACAGGTCTGTCAGAGCCAGAATTCTTGCTGGCTGGTAGGGGATCAGATACTTGTTTCATGCAATAAAATGCATATTATTTCAAAATCATACAATGTGCTTTTCTGGATTTTTGTATTCTGTCTGTCACAGTTGAAGTGTACCTACAATACAGATTACAGACCTCTCCCTTCTTTGTAGGTGGAAAAACTTGCAGAATTGGCATTGTATCAAAAACTTATATTCCCCACTGTAGTGTAATAATAAATAGGAGAAAAATCCAAGTGAGGGGAAATTGTGAAAAAAAACACACTTCTTACCATGTTTTTGAGAATTGTTTTTACGATGTACACCATGCAGTTAAAAATGTCCTTACAATATGAGTCTCTTCTTCATTATAATTACGGTGATACCAAACATTTATATTTTTTTTATTAATTTAGTGATGAAAAACAAAAATGTTTTTGAGTCATGTCGTCTTTTTCCAAGCCTTGTAACGTTTTAACTTTTTAGCCCATAGAGCTCTGTGATGGCTTTTTTTTGGTGGGGAGAGACATTTTTATTGACGGCATTTTTAGATAGATATGATGTTTTGATAACTTGCTACAGCATTTCTTGTGGTATAATAGAGACAAAAAATGCCGTAATTTTACCTTTTTTGAGTTTTTTTGTTTACAATGTTTACGATCATGTTAATTATTTTTCTTTCTTTCTAGATTGGACTTTTCTGAATCCAGCGATACCACAGATGTCTAATTTTTTTAATTTTTCTACTATCTTTATTTTTAACAGGAGAAAAGGCGGGTTATTTGAACTTTATTATTATTTTTTTTCTTTTCACATTTTTTAAACTTTTTTAACTTTTCACTATATTTTTTAATCCCTTTAAGTATAACCTGCAATCCTGTGATAAACTAATTGCTTGTACTATATACAGCAAGGCCATAACATTGCTGCATATAGTAAAAATCACAGTCTTCTTTGAGGCTTCGGCCATAGACAAGGTTTTAAGGGAGCTTTGTAATGACAAGCAAGGAGGTCATCAATAGACCAACTGCTGTCATAGCAGCAACCCAAAGGCATTTGCGGTCACATCATGGACGTATAGATAAACACGCCCCCATGCCTGCGCTGGTTAAATGCCGCTGTCAGATTTTGACAGCGACGTATAAAAAGTAAACAATCGTGGGCGACATTTCATGCCAGCTATGACTGTTAGAAGCACACAGCCATTACCTGCCGAGTATGAAGTGAACTTAATCCGTGAGCCAGCTACTGACTTGTACATGTACGGCGGATATTGTGAAGGGGTCAAAGGGCATAGGTGAAAAAGAAATTCCTGGACATGAATGTTATACTAGTGTAGCAGCTACAACTTGACGTCTAACACACTACATCATTAGGGTGGCATTTCATCATGATCTGTGCTATTTGTACAGTGAGGATGTTCCATTCACTGTAAATGAACACTATGCATCAGTTGTCATATTGGATGTTGCTACATATGAATGTGAACAAGACTAAAATTAACAATATATAAAAATCAAAATTAGCCTATAAAGTATGCTTAATAACAGTTAAAGTGGTATAGAGGAATTTACTAAAAAGCATGCTGGTTTTAGTAAAAGTCCAACCCGGATGTATACCAGTGAATAGTGATGGGCGGACCCGCATATCCCGTTGATCAGCAATTCCAACCGGGTTTAAAAGACAAACAGTATGGAATTGATTTTGGATATCTTAGTCTAAGGAGACCAAAATCAAGTGCTTTAAAATGGTGGTACAAGGGATAGGGCATTTAGAGCAAGCACGTTATACTTATCAGTCTCCTGCGTAGCTGTAACACTATTTCCGGGAAGCTCATTTTCCGTCATGCATATGCACTGCTTTCCCCACCCATCAGCAGTCCCCACATCTCTGATTGGTTGGTTGCAGTCAGACCATGCCCCCACCCTATCTGACAGTGTATCTGACTACTATCAATCAGAAGTGCTGTGTGTGTGTCTATATTGGTGTAAAAATAAATAAATAAATAAGCATAGAGTTCCCCATATTATGACACCTAGCACAGATAAAGCATATGGCTACAGGCTGCAGCCACCAGCTGTGTGCTTATCTTGGCTGTGTATGAAAATAATAGGGACCACATTTTTTAAAATTGAAATAATTTTAAAAAACAGCATGCAAGTCCCCAAATTTTGATACCCAGACATAATAAAGCTGACAGCTCTGGGCTGGTATTCTCAGGCTTGGAAGACCCATGGTTATTTGGCCCCCCCAGCCAAAAAATAGCAGTTTCCAGACACCCAGAATTGTTGCATCCAATAGATGCAATATCCTGGAACTTTATAAGGCTCATCCCGATTGCCCCAGTGTGGTGGCAATCTGAGTAATAAGGGGTTAATGACAGCTCACAGCTGCCACTAAGCCTTAGATTAGTAATGAGGAGGGTCTATTACTAATCTGTAAAGGAAAAGAAACAAACACAAACACCCAAAAAATGCTTTATTTGAAATGAAATGCAAAAAACCTCAACCTCTTTCTCCAATTTATTAACCCCAAACACTCAGTTCTGACGTAATCCACATGAGATCCCACGATGATTCTAGCTGTGCTACATTACTGGAGTCAGACCGCATGCCGTGGGCTTGAAGTAGAGACTAACTGAGCTGCAGCAATGAGCGGTAACGTCACTCACTTTATTTGTGGTCATAGCTGGAGGTTCCCAAGGTCATCCACATGTGACCTCAGGTAACCAGATCTCAGGTAACCTCATTAAACTCAGTGACCTCAGTGAGGTCAAGAGATGCAGATTTGGTGCTGACATTTTTACACTATATTCCTGCACCTGATCTACACCTCCTGACAAAAAAAATCATAACACATGCGGATTTGATGCAATTTTTTGCCTGGAGGTTTAGATTGGGTACAGGAATATGGCATAAAATTTGCAGCACCAAATCTGCATTTCTTGGCAAAAAAGCATGATTTTCTGCTAGGAGATGAAGGTCTGTGAACTCAATGACCTCCCTTAGATCACTGAGTTTAATGAGGTTACCTAAAGTCAGGTTACCCGAGGTCACATATGGAGGACTGTGGGAACCTCAAGGTGTGACTGCAAATAAACTGAGAGATGTCAATGATCATTGCTGCGGCTCAGTCATTATCTGCCTGAAGTCCACAGTGGGCAGACATGTTCTGTGCGCTCGTGCTGTTTAGTAATGGGGAGCTCTCATAGATGCCTCCCATTACTAATCTAGGTCTTAGTGGCAGCTGTGAACTGCCAATAACCGCTTATTACTCTGATTGCCATCACACAAGGACAATTGGGGTGAGCCCGGTATAGTTCTGGGATTGTCTCATCTAGTGGATGAAACAATGCTGGACAGCTGCAGGCTGCAATTTTTAGGCTGGGGGCCCAAAAAACAAGAGTCTCCTCAGCCCAAGAATACCTGTCCTCAGCTGTTAACTTTATAATGGCTAGGTATCAAAATTGGGGGCTACCACACACTGGTTTTTAAAATTATTTACTTAAATGTAAAAAAAAGCTGCATGTTGTCCTTGTTATGTTGACATACAGTCAAGATAAGCACACGTCTGTGGGCTGCAGCCTGTAGCCATATGCTTTATCTTTGCTCGGCATCATAATATGAGGGGACCCTACTCCAATGTATTTATTTATTTTTACAAAAAAAAGAGATGCAACAGTGCCTCTGATTGAAACTAGTCAGATACGCTGTCAAACAGGGTGGTGTCGCGGTCTGACTACAACCAATCAGAGACGCCAGGACTGCTGGTGGGCAGAGGAAGCAGTGCATATGCATGAAGGATGAGTGGCCCCGGAAGTAGTGTGAGTGGCTGGAAAGAAGTGCTACAGCCGCACAGGAGATTTGGTAAGTACCACGTGCCTGCTTTTTAATTACCAGAATTGCTAGATCTGGATCGGTACCTGGAGTTCCCTGAGAGCTATAGGCTTGGGGGGTTGATGCTCGGGTACTTTTGAACCTGCACGGATCCGGACTTTTGCAGTCCGGGTCCGTCCATCACTGCTAGTGAATTTTATATTGTACATATAAGAAATGATCGGTAGAGGGAAACACTGTATAGAAGCCAAAAGGCAGAAATATATTTGGCGCATTTAAAGTGGTATAGGATTAGAAAGATATTAATGTACAGAATGTCTGAGGCTGTCAGCTCCAAAAAGGCTATTTCAGACAGATTTGGTGCTAGCCACTACATCCAGCAAATTCCAAAGAACCTCTGTCCCTTACACCTTTACCCCTACATAAAGATCTGGACTTACAATGGTGTCTCCTAGGTTACATCCATGGATTAACTGTTCGGTAGAGGAACAGGCCTAAGGTGAGAATGGTCAGACTAGATGGGTCAGTAATAGAAGGGACATAACCAGGGACAGAATCAGAAATCAATAGTCAGAGGAATAGCTTTGGTCAGATACTAATAGGTCAGTCAAAAGAAAAATTAGATAAGCTAAGGTCAGATCAGGAGGAAACAGAGAGTTAGTTGTAATCAAGGTAAGAAGCTAGATTAAGACCCTGTGCGCACTGGAAAACGGATTTTTCTTAAGAAAATTTCGCAGGGTCTGAAAGATTACCACACCCGCGGTAAAAAAAACGCGACAAACCGCACTCGAAAACCGCATGCGGTTTGCCGCTGTTTTACCGCGGTATTGCAGCGGTATTGCTGCTGTATTTTTACCGCGGTTTTGCCACGGGTCGGTACATGTGTTTTAGTGCATTCAATGCAATAGAGCATATTGAAAAAAAAAAAAAAAGTCATTTCTTTCTATGGTAGATAGTAGATAGATAGATAAATAGATAAATAGAAAGAGAGAAGAATAGATAGATAGATACAGTAGATAGATAGATAGATAGAGGGATAGGTAGATAGAGGATAGATCCATCAACAATCGACACGTTGCATTTCTCCCATGCGGTAGTGTGTTCATATTACTGGCCGTGAGAAATGCCCTGTAATTACCTCTCTGCAGGCTCGTTACGAGGCTGCACTCAGTACAGTGTCAGACGCGGCTGGATGCAAGGGATGTGCGTGAATTACGATTGGAGCTGTGTGTTTGGAAGGGGTTAATAAAATGGTGAAAGAGGGGGCTTTTTTGTGTTTTATTTAAAATAAAGGATTTTTCGGTGTGTGTGTGTTTATTTACTTTACTTATGGGTTAATCATGAAGGCTGTCTCATAGACGCTGCATGATTAAAGCCTGGACTTAGTGGCGGTGATACGCTGCAATTAACTCATTATTACCCTTATTGCCACCGCATCACGGCAACAGGAAGAGACGGGACGCTCCGGGACTGCCGCATAATGGATGCAACAGTCCCAGGGCAGTGGGGGGCATTAACCCTGGCCCTCGCCCTCCCCAGCCTGAGAATACCGGGCCGCCGCTGTGTGTTTACCTTGGCTGGATGGTAAAAATACGGCGGAACCCACGTGTTTTTTTTTTATATGTCCGTTTGATTTCTATGTGTATTTTATATGTCTGTGTGTGACTGCGATATGTGTGTATTCTATATGTCTGTGATGTGTGTGTGTGTGTTTACTCTCTGCTCCGCTTCCTTTTCCTGTCATAATGACATCACTTCCCTGCAAACCGCAGGGCAGTGATGAACATTATGTTCCGAAACCGCGAAATACCGCAGGGAATAACGCAGGAAAATGCAATGAACCGCACAGAATTTGCTGCCTGTGTTATTCCCTGCGGGATTTCATGATTACATTGCAGTCAATGGAGTGAAATGCCGCAGCGACGTGCGGAAAAGAAGTGACATACAATTGTTTTTGCTGCGGGAATCCCGCAGCAAAACATGCAGCTGTCAAAATCCGCATAGTGCGCACAGCATTTTATTTCCCCATAGGTTTTTCTGGTGAATCACTGCAGAGATGTTATGAACATAAGATGCAGCGAAACATGCAGCAAAACAGCAGGAAATCTGCGGGAAAACCGGTAAGTGCGCACAGGGCCTAAAAACAGATTGAGCTCAAGAGAAGGGCACCTGAGTGCTCAGAGAACAGTAATAAGAACAAGAGCAATAATTGGCAACCCCCAACATTGCAGTAGGACTCAAAGTATGGTGTGATTCTCCTCGTTGGCCATAGCAAGGATCTTATTACATCTGTAGAGCTGCTGGACAATATACAAACATATTCAGTTTGGCTTGGCAGTATCCCTGACTAAACATTGGCTATGATGCCTTCTCTATAACAGACACAGCCTGCAGAGTGAATAAGGCAGCACTTGGAAGCAGAAATGTCAATGAAGAAGGACCAGGTAGAGCTGTAACTATTAGAGTGTTAACTTTTTTTTAAGAGGTTCATTATTCTTCCACATATTGCAGAAGGGGTTTTTGTATGATTTCCAAAACCCATGTGCGAAAGCTGTTTTCATCAGAAGAGGTTTAGCTTGCTCATATGTGTAATATTACCTGTGGTTCAAGTAAGCAATGAACATCACACTTCAAAGCATTATAACTAGAAATGAGCTAACCCAAGATTCGGTGTTTGGTGTTCGTACCAAACACAGTTTACAAAAAAACAGAGTTTGGGTACTATACATATGCAAATCATTTGTGCGAGCATCACTGTGCTTGGGTATGCTCGGTGCTTGGCCCAGTGCAAGCCGCTTGCAGTGTTTGAATGGCTTGCACTGGAGGTAACAACAGCGTGATTGGATGTAATGTGCACAATCAAAAAACATTTTGAAAAACCCTTTCCACCCTCCCCAGAAGTGTTCTGTTTCTGGTTGGCTGCATTTGAGTGGAGACCCGAACTGCCCAATTACTGACTTCCATTGGGGTTCAGGTCAAATCCGGGTCCCAAACCGAACTTTATCTGAAGTCTGACTGAAGCCACTGAACCGAACTTACATTGGTCCGCTCATCTCTAATTATGACCAATATTCGCCACATGGATGAAAAAATTGCAGCATGCAACAGTCTGTTCCATTTTAGATCTGCAATGTAAGACCATGACTGGCCTGATTTTTACAAGAAAAAAATCAATAAAAATAATGTCAGCGCTAAAACCCAATGTTTTAATGGTTCTGCAGCTAATTTTTTAGGCAAAAACCCTTTAGGCAATAAAGGGTTTTTGATTTTTACAAGAGTTTTCTAAATCTGACCAAAAAACTGCTTTTATTCAGAGAATATAGCTCATAAACGCTTTGGACAAGGGTGTCTTCAAAAGCCAATCTTTTAACTATTATTCTATAAAAATATTTTAAAATGTGTATTTAGGATTATTTAATCAAAGTCATTATTCAGTGTAAATAATTGTGTAGATTTAACTATGTCTAATAAATTTAATCACAGCATAAAAGGAATTAATTTGCTTTAAGTAGCCTTTAGTTAAATATTTATTAAATAAAGACGACAGCTATTTTCAGAGGATGATATAATGTAACATTTTGTCTGCCGAGGTATTTTAATGTTTCTGTACTAATCATAGAAAAAAGGTATTGTGACCTCCAAGATCATTTTATATCAGTCTTTGTCAAAATAACTTGAAGATGATGCCTACTATATTAGGACACTTTAAGCTTTAAGCAATTATTATGGAAAGGAAGTTCTGGGTACTGCTGAGGAATCAATTAATAAGTGAATACGCTCGGCAGAAAATAAATGTAGATGACTTGACACTACATTGACTTGATATTTATTATAATAAGGAGTATGAATAGTTATATACAGAAAGTGTCAGAAAAATAGGTATAATAGATTCATTACATAGCAAATAACAGTAAGATACTATTTTCAATTGCCAAATTGTTTATTTGCCTTTCTTTTAATTGTATAAGTAGAATTATATTCCAAAAAAAGTAAACTAACTTGTGTAGATACTGTTTAATTTAATTTGGTAATTTTCAGAAATAGCTACAGCACAATTTTATCTAAAATCGGAAAGGTATAACTAATGCATATCTAGACTTAGCCATATTTTTGGACTTGCTTAATATATGCCCAAGGCTCTTTCTAGCACCATAGGAAAACTGGATATAAATCTACGTCAGGCTGTGCTCTATCGGATGATCATTTACTTTCCCAATATTTCCTTGCATGAATTTAACTTTTAGCAAAGTATAAACACACATACAATTGGGAGACATTCAGAACATTAGTATCATGATTTATAGAACAAAAATGCTACAGAAATTATAAAATATTAATATTATAAAGTTATATGCATATTTTCAGAAATGTATTCATATTTTTGGCTCCTTATTTGCAAAATTCCATTCTATTCAATGGGTACTATCGACAAATATTCTTTGAAGTTTTACTTGAGTTTCAATCATAGAACATCTTTCTAATTAGTCTTAAGCCCTTGAAGATAAGATGATTTTTTGTTTTCTTTTTTCCATTTTATTTTTTTAAGTTCCATAACGTTTTTAATTTTATTAGTGGTATTAGCTTTTTTTTACCGCAGGTTGAAGTTTGAGTAGCACAATTCCTTTTAAAGAGACCTAACCATCAAGATTTTCATAAATAAACCAACGTCAGTGCTATATTGGTGCTATCATGCTGATTCTGAACATACCTTTAGTTGTGAGATCAGATGTACAGTATACTTTCTGAAATATAGGCAAGTAAAGTTTATGAAATGCACTGTTACTTCTTGAGAAGTGCAACAGAATATCTAATAGGTGGGTTGGCTTTTGCTAGCTATTCCCGCTCCTATCTGCCTGCCTGTCCTTCCTCCCCCCGTCCTTCCTCCCTCCTTCCTTTCCCAGTAAAAACAGAGACTGGGGGACGAAGGACAGGCAGCAGACATGGGCGGGAATAACTAGCAAAACTTGATCCACCTATTAGATTTTATGTTGCACTTAGCAGAAAATAACAGTGCATTTCACAAACTTTACTTGCCTATATTTCAGAAAGTATACATCCTATCTCACAACTAAAGGTATGTATAGAATCAGCATGATAGTGCCAGTATAGCATTGGCTTTAGTTTATATATGAAAATCCTGCTGGTGGTCCTCATTAACATATCATCTATTAATAACATGAAAAAATACAAATGTGGAGGAATTGAAAAAAACCCCCCCTGAAATTTTGCAGTTGTTTTTTTTTTGTTTCTAGAATATTTATTTTCTGGTAAAAATGACACTAACTTTTTTGTATGGGTCAGAATGCTTATTGGTAAATATTGTTTAAACTACTTAAAAAATGAAAACTTACTCGGAGCTAGAGATGAGATCAATCTGCGGAAGATTAAGTTTGAGATTAATTTCCTGAAATTTGCGGTTTCATGCAAATTCGAACATTTTGAGATTTGATTTGTGGTTCATAAAACAAAATGTTTTCTGCCATTGTTCTCTTCACTCCTAAAGCATTAGATAGCAAGCAAATGTAATTTTGTATTGGGCTTCCCCATAATGGTCTGCAGCTATGACATCTTATGGATTATCATCATATCTTGTTCAGTGTACAGTAAAGTGTAAGCTTTTATAGTCAGTGGGGTCCTCTCTTTCTCACCAGTAAAGTGTAATTTCTTATGGTCAGTGGGGTCCTCTCTCCTGTAGAGTGTAAGCTTTTATGGTCAGTGGGGTCATATCTCCTGTAGAGTTTAAGCTCTTATGATCAGTGGGATCCTCTTTCTCTCTCTCCTGTAGAGTGTAAGCTCTTGTGGTCAGTGGGGTCCTCTCTCCTGTAGAGTGTAAGCTCTTGTGATCAGTGGGGTCCTCTTTTTCTCTCTCCTGTAGAGTGTAAGCTCTTGTGGTCAGTGGGGTCCTCTCTTTCTCACCAGTAAAGTGTACGTTCTTATGGTCAGTGGGGTCCTCTCTTTCTCACCAGTAAAGTGTAAGCTCTTATGGTCAAGAGGGTTCTTGCTCCGTTCTCTCCACCAAGCATAGTTTATGAGCAATTACAAACTTTCCACTTTCACAGTAAATCAAACTTTAGGGGACATATTTGGCAAAGTGGTAGAATTTTAGATTTTTAAAAGAATCGCTCATCCCCACTGAGATATATAAATATATATATATATATATATATATATATATATATATATAAATATATATATATATATATATATTGTGAGACAGGGAATATAGCTCAGCTGGGATCTTTGCTTTGGTCCAAGCGAGTGGCTATGGATTCACAGATGACAGCGGCAGATGGGCAGGTTCCAAACAGATACGGTCACTGCCGTGTTTATTGTGTACATTTATCCCTCAGTGTTACACATGCAAAAACAGGAAAATAAACGTCTAAGGCCGTCTGGCCACTAACTAACAACAGAATGCTAACTACAAAATAAACCTATGTAACAAACAAAACAGTATTCTCTTACTGTGTGGGTTCCTCAGCACAGCCAGTAGAGGTATGGAGTCTCAGCCCCAGCAGCTATGAGCCTGGACTGCTCTCCTCAGCAGTAGAGTTGAGCGCGGTTCGTGGTTCGTGGTTCTCCAGTTCTAGGCTCGAGTGATTTTTGGGCTGTTCGAGATCGAACTAGAACTCGAGCTTTTTGCTAAAAGCTCGATAGTTCTAGATACGTTCGAGAACGGTTCTAGCAGCAAAAAGCAGGGCTTTTTACAGCTACAGTGAGCAGGAGCCATCGCTGGCAGCCTGCCAGAAGCTGGTAACCAAGATAAACATCGGGTATCCAAGCAAAGCGCTTTGGTTAGTAACCCGATGTTTATCTTAGTTACGTGCAGGAAGCCCACACTTTCCCGCTCAGCTCGCTCCACCCCCTCCTGCCCGCGGCATGTACACATACATACACATACACAAACACACACACACAACCACCACCCCCCCCCCCGGCCCCCCCGCCCGCCCGCCCGCTCGCTCGCTCGCTCGCTCGCTCGGCTTACCTGCGGTGATGAAGTCCCGCTATCCCGACCTCAGCGCTGTCACTGTCCTCCATGGCCGCCGCTTGTCACATCACCTATCGCTTCCGACCCGAGACTGACACTGGCGGTGACGTCACGGACCTCTCGCGATACTTGATGTGAAGGCGCCGGTCATTGACCTCAGTGACAGGGGCTGTCAGTGTGCTGGAGATCAGCGCAGGTAATGTACCTCACTGACAGCAGCACTTGTCACCCCCCTGCAGTGACCTGGGCTGACCCATTGATGTTAGCTCAGGTCACTGCACTGCTCTCCCAGCCAATGGGGAACATCCTGCTCTTCATTGACTGGGACAGTGTGCATCGTCATGGCAACCCCTTGGATTACACCAGACCTGGATTTGTTTTTCAATCTAATAAATTGGTTAAAGAGGGAATGTTTTGGGGAGTGTTTTTTCAAATAAAAATGTGTTTGTCGTCTATTTTTTTTTTATTACTGACTGGGTTGGTGATGTCGGGTATCTGATAGACGCCTGACCTCACCAACCCCAGGGCTTGATGCCAGGTGACATTACACATCTGGTATTAACCCCAAATATTACCCCGTTTGCCACCGCACCAGGGCGCGGGATGAGCTGGGGCGAAGCACCAGGATTGGCGCATCTAATGGATGCGCCACTTCTGGGGCGGCTGCGGCCTGCTATTTTTAGGCTGGGGAGATTCCAATAACCATGGACCTCCCTAGTCTGAGAATATCAGGCCCCAGCTGTCTGCTTTACCTTGGCTGGTGATCCAATTTTGGGGGACCCCTACGTGTTTTTTTTTTTAATTATTTATTTAATTTAAAATAACAGCGTGGGGTGCCCTCAGTTTTGGATTACCAGCCAAGGTGAGGTTGCCAGCTGTGGTCTGCAGGCTGCAGCCGTCTGCTTTACCCTAGCTGGCTACAAAACTAGGGGGAACCCTATGTCATTTTTTTTTCATTTTTTTGGCTAAATACAAAGCTAAGCACCCCTTAGTGCCACATGAAAGGTACCAAAGGGTGTTCCACTTTTTCTCCATTTTTTTCTCCACTTTCTCTCCACTTTTTCTCCACTTTTTCTCCATTTTTTTCTCCACTTATTCTCCACTTTTTCTCCTCTTATTCTCCACTTTTTCTCCACTTTTTCTCCACTTTTTCTCCTCTTATTCTCCACTTTTTCTCCACTTTTTCTCCACTTTTTCTCCATTTTTTTCTCCACTTTCTCCACTTTTTCTCCACTTTTTTCTCCACTTTTTCTCCTCTTATGCTCCACTTTTTCTCCTCTTAATCTCCACTTTTTCTCCACTTTTTCTCCACTTTTTCTCCACTTTTTTCTCCACTTTTTCTCCTCTTATGCTCCACTTTTTCTCCACTTTTTCTCCACTTTTTCTCCACTTTTTCTCCACTTTTTCTCCTCTTAATCTCCACTTTTTCTCCTCTTATGCTTCACTTTTTCTCCACTTTTTCTCCACTTTTTCTCCACTTTTTTCTCCACTTTTTCTCCTCTTATGCTCCACTTTTTCTCCACTTTTTCTCCACTTTTTCTCCACATTTTCTCCACGTTTTCTCCACTTTTTTCTCCACTTTTTCTCCTCTTATGCTCCACTTTTTCTCCACTTTTTCTCCTCTTAATCTCCACTTTTTCTCCATTTTTTCTCCACTTTTTCTCCACTTTTTCCTCCACTTTTTCTCCTCTTATGCTCCACTTTTTCTCCACTTTTTCTCCACTTTTTCTCCACTTTTTCTCCTCTTATGCTCCACTTTTTCTCCACTTTTTCTCCACTTTTTCTCCTCTTATGCTCCACTTTTTCTCCACTTTTTCTCCACTTTTTTCTCCACTTTTTCTCCTCTTATGCTCCACTTTTTCTCCACTTTTTCTCCACTTTTTCTCCACTTTTTCTCCTCTTATGCTCCACTTTTTCTCCACTTTTTCTCCACTTTTTCTCCATTTTTTTCTCCACTTATTCTCCACTTTTTCTCCTCTTATTCTCCACTTTTTCTCCACTTTTTCTCCACTTTTTCTCCTCTTATTCTCCACTTTTTCTCCACTTTTTCTCCACTTTTTCTCCATTTTTTTCTCCACTTTCTCCACTTTTTCTCCACTTTTTTCTCCACTTTTTCTCCTCTTATGCTCCACTTTTTCTCCTCTTAATCTCCACTTTTTCTCCACTTTTTCTCCACTTTTTCTCCACTTTTTTCTCCACTTTTTCTCCTCTTATGCTCCACTTTTTCTCCACTTTTTCTCCACTTTTTCTCCACTTTTTCTCCTCTTAATCTCCACTTTTTCTCCTCTTATGCTCCACTTTTTCTCCACTTTTTCTCCACTTTTTCTCCACGTTTTCTCCACTTTTTTCTCCACTTTTTCTCCTCTTATGCTCCACTTTTTCTCCACTTTTTCTCCACTTTTTCTCCACGTTTTCTCCACGTTTTCTCCACGTTTTTCTCCACTTTTTCTCCTCTTATGCTCCACTTTTTCTCCACTTTTTCTCCACTTTTTCTCCTCTTAATCTCCACTTTTTCTCCACTTTTTCTCCACTTTTTCTCCACTTTTTCTCCACTTTTTTCTCCACTTTTTCTCCACTTTTTCTCCTCTTATGCTCCACTTTTTCTCCACTTTTTCTCCACTTTTTCTCCACGTTTTCTCCACGTTTTCTCCACTTTTTTCTCCACTTTTTCTCCTCTTATGCTCCACTTTTTCTCCACTTTTTCTCCACTTTTTCTCCTCTTAATCTCCACTTTTTCTCCACTTTTTCTGCACTTTTTCTCCACTTTTTCTCCACTTTTTCTCCACTTTTTTCTCCACTTTTTCTCCACTTTTTCTCCTCTTATGCTCCACTTTTTCTCCTCTTATGCTCCACTTTTTCTCCACTTTTTCTCCACTTTTTCTCCACTTTTTCTCCACGTTTTCTCCACGTTTTCTCCACTTTTTTCTCCACTTTTTCTCCTCTTATGCTCCACTTTTTCTCCACTTTTTCTCCACTTTTTCTCCTCTTAATCTCCACTTTTTCTCCACTTTTTCTCCACTTTTTCTCCACTTTTTCTCCACTTTTTCTCCACTTTTTTCTCCACTTTTTCTCCACTTTTTCTCCTCTTATGCTCCACTTTTTCTCCACTTTTTCTCCACTTTTTCTCCACGTTTTCTCCACGTTTTCTCCACTTTTTTCTCCACTTTTTCTCCTCTTATGCTCCACTTTTTCTCCACTTTTTCTCCACTTTTTCTCCTCTTAATCTCCACTTTTTCTCCACTTTTTCTCCACTTTTTCTCCACTTTTTCTCCACTTTTTCTCCACTTTTTTCTCCACTTTTTCTCCACTTTTTCTCCTCTTATGCTCCACTTTTTCTCCACTTTTTCTCCACTTTTTCTCCACTTTTTCTCCTCTTATGCTCCACTTTTTCTCCACTTTTTCTCCACTTTTTCTCCTCTTATGCTCCACTTTTTCTCCACTTTTTCTCCACTTTTTTCTCCACTTTTTCTCCTCTTATGCTCCACTTTTTCTCCACTTTTTCTCCACTTTTTCTCCACTTTTTCTCCTCTTATGCTCCACTTTTTCTCCACTTTTTCTCCACTTTTTCTCCATTTTTTTCTCCACTTATTCTCCACTTTTTCTCCTCTTATTCTCCACTTTTTCTCCACTTTTTCTCCACTTTTTCTCCTCTTATTCTCCACTTTTTCTCCACTTTTTCTCCACTTTTTCTCCATTTTTTTCTCCACTTTCTCCACTTTTTCTCCACTTTTTTCTCCACTTTTTCTCCTCTTATGCTCCACTTTTTCTCCTCTTAATCTCCACTTTTTCTCCACTTTTTCTCCACTTTTTCTCCACTTTTTTCTCCACTTTTTCTCCTCTTATGCTCCACTTTTTCTCCACTTTTTCTCCACTTTTTCTCCTCTTAATCTCCACTTTTTCTCCTCTTATGCTCCACTTTTTCTCCACTTTTTCTCCACTTTTTCTCCACTTTTTCTCCTCTTATGCTCCACTTTTTCTCCACTTTTTCTCCACTTTTTTTCTCCACTTTTTCTCCTCTTATGCTCCACTTTTTCTCCACTTTTTCTCCACTTTTTCTCCACTTATGCTCCACTTTTTCTCCACTTTTTCTCCACTTTTTTCTCCACTTTTTCTCCTCTTAATCTCCACTTTTTCTCCACTTTTTCTCCACTTTTTCTCCACTTTTTCTCCACTTTTTCTCCACTTTTTTCTCCACTTTTTCTCCACTTTTTCTCCTCTTATGTTCCACTTATTCTCCACTTTTTCTCCACTTTTTCTCTACTTTTTCTATGGTCGGTCTACCCATTAGCTCTGCCATGCATAGTGTAGCTCTACACCTACTGCACATGTTACTTTATGATTGACATCTCTTTCGTACCAGAGCTGTCTAAGTCTACTCTGACCCCATATTTGTCATTACTATATTGTCCTTGTACTGTAATATGACATTTGTATCATGTGTTTCATTTCTTGCTGTGTTGCAATTTTTTTGCTGCATCCCAATTGTACCTCTACATTGTTCGAGTTTATGTTATTGTTCTCTCACTCTTATGTGATACTGATTATTGTCATTTTTCATGATTACATGCAGATAAGTCCAATCTGACGAAGGCTCAGGCCGAAACGTCATTTGTAACTTGTTTTGGACAAAAACATATATGCTTATGAAAAAAAAATTTTCTTAATACGGACCAATAAAGAGTGATTTTGCATTACTATCCGTTGCGACTTACTGACTTAGTCTGGGAGATATAGAGTGCCGAGGTTACTCACTAATTTTATCTATTATTACCTCTGAGCACCTATATACCAGTGAGCAGAGCTTCCTCTACAGTAGTTCTCCTGATTAGGCATGCCCTTACCTCATGAGCAGGGCATTGCAGCTTTGGTAGCAACCATTACGACATGGACTCTACTGCTGTGGACCCGGGGAGAGTGATTGCAGATTCATTGCACCCACACTCCTCACATGAAGGGTCCGCACTCCTAGAAAATGGGGGATACGTTCCCTGAGTGTCTCCCCCCATATTCTAGACGGTCCAGAGTCGTCGTGGGACCCCTTTATTTTTTTTCTTACAATAAATTGGTGAAAGAGGAAATGTTTTGGGGACTGTTTTTTCAAATAAATTTCTTTTGTCGATTTTTTGTTTTTGTTAGTACTGACAGTTTATGATGTTGGGTATCTAATAGACGCCATGACATCACAAACTGCTGGGCTTGATCTCAGGTGACTTTACAGCTAGTATCAACCCGATTTATTACCCCGTTTGCCACTGCACCAGGGCACGGGATGAGCTGGGGTGAAGCGCCAGGATTGGCGCATCTAGTTGATGCGCCACGTCTGGGGTGCCTGCGGCCTGCTATTTTTAGGCTGTGAAGGCCCAATAACTATGGACCTTCCCACCCTGAGAATACCAGACCACAGCTTTCCGCTTTACCTTGGCTGGTGATCCAATTTGGGGGGTCCCCTACTTTTATTGTGTAATTATTAATATTTATAAAATAATTATAAAAAAGAGCCTGAGGGGACCTCCACATTGGATCCCCAACCACGGTAAAGCTGCCAGCTGTGGTTTTCAGGCTACAGCCGTCTGCTTTACCCTAGCTGGCTATCAAAAATGGGGGGACCCAACGTAATTTTTTTTTTTTAACTATTTTTTAAATAGAAAAAATTAATGGGCTTCCCTGTATTTTGATTGCCAACCAAGGTAACGGCAGGCAGATGGGGGTGGCAACCCATAGCTGTCTGCTTTATCTGCGCTGAGAATCAAAAATACCGCGGAGCGCTACGTCATTTTTTTAAAGATTTATTTTTACAGCACTGTGATGTCCAGCAATCAAAATACAGGGAAGCCCATTTTATTTTTAGTTATTTAAATAAATAATTAAAAAAAATATATGTTAGCTCCCACTGCATTTTTTGTATTGCTAGCTAAGGGTAATCAAAGCAGCTACTGGCTGCTAACCCCCACTGCTTGGTGTTACCTTCACTGGCAATGGAAAATCCAGGGAAGCATTTTTTTTTTTTTTTTGCCAAAAAGCTACAAAAAAAGGACGTGAGCTTCGCCATATTTTTGTATGCTAGCCAGGTATAGCAGGCAGGTGCTGGAAGAGTTGGATACAGCGCCAGAAGATGGCGCTTCTATGAAAATGCCATTTTCTGAGGTGGCTGCAGACTGCAATTCGCAGCAGTGGGGCCCAGAAAGCTCAGGCCAACCGGTGGTGCGGATTCCAATCCCAGCTGCCTAGTTGTACCTGGCTGGACACAAAAATGGGGCAAAGCCTACGTCATTTGTTTTCTAATTATTTCATGAAATTCATGAAATAATAAAAAAAGGGCTTCCCTTTATTTTTGGTTCCCAGCCGGGTACAAATAGGCAACTGGGGGTTGGGGGCAGCCGTACCTGCCTGCTGTACCTGGCTAGCATACAAAAATATGGCGAAGCCACATAATTTTTTCAGGGGGCAAAAAACTTCTGCATACAGTCCTGGATGGAGTATGCTGAGCCTTGTAGTTCTGCAGCTGCTGTCTGTCTGTATGGAGAAGAGCAGACAGCAGCTGCAGAACTACAAGGCTCAGCATACTCCATCCAGGACTGTATGCAGAAGTTTTTTGCCCACCAAAAAAATGACGTGGGCTTCGCCATATTTTTGTATGCTAGCCAGGTACAGCTGGCAGCCACGGGCTGCCTCCAACCCCCAGTTGCCTATTTGTACCCGGCTGGGAACCAAAAATATAGGGAAGCCCGTTTTTTTTAATTATTTCACTTATTTCATGAAATAATTAAAAAACAAATGACGTGGGCTTCGCCCTATTTTTGTGTCCAGCCGGGTACAACTAGGCAGCTGGGGATTGGAATCCGCAGCACAGGTTAGCCCGAGGTTTGTGGGCGCCTCTGCTGCGGATTTCAGTCCGCAGCCGTCCCAGAAAATGGCGCTCTCATAGAAGTGCCATCATCTGGCGCTGTATCCAACTCTTCCAACAGCCCTGGAGCCGGGTGGCTTGTTGGGTAATCATGAGTTAATACTGGCTTTGTTTTACCAGCCAGTATTAAGCCAGAGATTCTTAATGTCAGGCACGTTTGACCCGGCCATTAAGAATCTCCAATAAAGGGTTAAAAAAAGACACCACACAGAGAAAAAATACTTTAATAGAAATAAATACACAGACACATTAGAGACTCCATCTTTATTACCCCCTGTCAGCCCTCCACGATCCTGCTCTTCTGTCTTCTTTCTTTCTAGTGTAGTAGTAGTGACGATTGTAGTGAGGGGCATCACTTGGGGCTGGGGAACCTCCATCCTAACTACAATGCTCACTACAATCGGGAAGCAGCGTGCAGCCTTCACTCCGTGAGTGATCACTGCTGGCTGCTAGCGGTAACGCTGACAGACGCGTTACCATAGCAACGGTGCTCCCGGAGCCGCGGTTAGCGGTGACGTCACCGCTAACTGCGTTGCTATGGCAACGGTGATCTCCGTTAATGACCGGCTGTGTCAGCCGGTCCCTAACGGAACGGGGAGTCGACCGTGTGCTAGAGCATGTCGCCGGTACACGGCGATACACATATGTGCACCGTGTACCGGAGAGATGCACTCGCAGGTCCTACATGACGTGTCATAGTCATGTGACCAGTCTGTAGCCAATGAGATAATAGCCACGTGACTGGTCACATGGCTATTTTGACGTCACGATAGGTCCTGCTTCTCTGCTGGCAGTGCAGGTCACCGGGAGGATTCAGCGATCATCGGATGGAATAGCGGCAGGAGACAGAGTGCAGAAGGGATCGCGAGGACCGGTAAGTGTTATGGCAATGTTTATTAACTGTTTGTGTACATTTATAATGCATTTTTATGTGTTTGTGATTGCCTCCCATTATAGCCTATACGTTCGAGTTCGGTTCGTCGAACGTTCGACGAACCGAACTCGAACGGGACCCCCGTTCGGCGAACCGGCCTCGAGCCGAACCGGGACCGGTTCGCTCATCTCTACTCAGCAGGCTCTCTGTTCTGAATACCTCCTGATTATTTCAGCTGATCCAGTGAGGAATCAAAACCCTGGATTGAATGTGGAGAAGGGAGCAACCAGTCCCACTGCCATTCCTACTGATTGCTCCAGGAAAAACCGAGCCCAAAATTACAATGAAATAAACAGGCTTCAGTGACTAACTTATTGCTGAGCCAGATATAACTTTCACAACTTTTCCCAGCCTATTTGCATGGGCCGACCGCTCCACAATCAATACATGGAGACATATGAAATGAACCGAGGGGAAACATACCTGTTCTCTAGTACTTCTCCTCTCGGCATCTCACAATATACAGTCATGGCCAAAAGTTTTGAGAATGACACCAAAATTATATTTTCACATGATCTGTTGCCCTCTGGTTTTTAATTGTGTTTGTCTGATGTTTACATCACATACAGAAATATAATTGCAATCATATTATGAGTACCAAAAGGTTATATTGACAGTTAGAATGAGTTAATGCAGCAAGTCAATATTTGCAGTGTTGACCCTTCTTCTTCAGGACCTCTGCAATTCTCCCTGGCATGCTCTCAATCAACTTCTGGATCAAATCCTGACTGATAGCTGTCCATTCTTGCATAAGCAATGCTTGCATTTTGCCAGAATTTGTTGGTTTTTGTTTGTCCACCTGGCTCTTGATGATTGCCCACAAGTTCTCAATGGGATTAAGATCTGGGGAGTTTCCAGGCCATGGACCCAAAATCTCTATGTTTTGTTCCATGAGCCATTTAGTGATCACTTTTGCTTTATGGCAAGGTGCTCCATCATGCTGGAAAAGGCATTGTTGGGCGCCAAACTGCTCTTGGACAGTTGGGAGAAGTTGCTCTTGGAGGACATTCTGGTACCATTCTTTATTCATGGCTGTGTTTTTAGGCAAGACTGTGAGTGAGCCGATTCCCTTGGCTGAGAAGCAACCCCACACATGAATCGTTTCAGGATGCTTAACAGTTGGCATGACACAAGACTGGTGGTAGCACTCACCTCTTCTTCTCCTAATAAGCTGTTTTCCAGATGTTTCAAACAATTGAAATGGGGGTTCATCTGAGAAAATGACTTTACCCCAGTCCTCAGCAGTCCACTCCCTGTACCTTTTGCAGAATATCAGTCGGTCCCTGATGTTTTTTCTGGAGAGAAGTGGCTTCTTTGCTGCCCTCCTTGAAACCAGGCCTTGCTCAAGCAGTCTCCGCCTCACAGTGCATGCAGAAGCACTCACACCAGCCTGCTGCCATTGCTGAGCTAGCTCGGCACTGCTGGTAGTCCGATCCCGCAGCTGAAACAGTTTTAAGATACGGTCCTGGCGTTTGCTGGTCCTTCTTGGGCGTCCTGGAGCCTTTTTGGCAAAAATGGAAGCTCTCTCCTTGAAGTTCTTGATGATGCGATAGATTGTTGACTGAGGTGCAATCTTTGTAGCTGCGATACTCTTCCCTGTTAGGCCATTTTTGTGCAGAGCAATGATGGCTGCACGTGTTTCTTTAGAGATAACCATGGTTAACTGAAGAGAAACAATGATACCAAGCACCAGCCTCCTTTTAAAGTGTCCAGTGGTGTCATTCTTACTTAATCATGACTGATTGATCGCCAGCCCTGTCCTCATCAACACCCACACCTGTGTTAATGGAACAATCACTAAAACAATGTTAGCTGCTCCTTTTAAGGCAGGAATGCAATGATGTTGAAATGTGTTTTGGGGGTTAAAGTTCATTTTCTTAGCCAATATTGACTTTGCAAGTAATTGCTGTTAAGCTGATTACTCTTTATGACATTCTGGAGTATATGCAAATTGCCATTAGCAAAATTTAAGCAGTAGACTTTGTAAAAATTAATATTTGTAGCATTCTCAAAACTTTTGGCCATGACTATATATATATATAAAATCTATTTTGTTCAATGGCATTGTGTAAGGACTTTGTTTTGCAGGCAGAGAGGTAGGTTTTATTAATCCCATTTCTGGTGGTACATACAACTTTCTGGTCTCTTTTTGGTTAATTTTTTGGAAGAGGTGAAGTGACCAAAACCAATATTTATGCTATTTTAATATTTTGTTCTCTTCTATTTCCACACATGGGATATATATTTTGATCTTTTATTAGCTTGGACAAACAAAGTGATACCAAATATGCTCACTTTTTATTTTTTTACATTTCACTAGTTAGGAGGTGATTTAAACCATTTTTTTTATTTTCAGTACATTTTTTTTGTATTTAAAATTGCCTTCACTTTAATGATTATACAATACGCTGCAACATTACGAGGGATGGGCTTCAAAAATATATTAGTGCTGGACCTTGAATAAGTTGCTAACTCCCATGACAGCACATTATCATCTTGCAATCATGTCACACCGAGGAAATGATGGAAAGGCAGAATGAACAACTGCCATGTTGACAATCTTTTAAATGCCACTTTTACACTTGTCAGAGGAATTTCAAAGGCCAATCTGTTGGATTTAAAGCTAGCTATGATCGCAGCAGTTACTTTTTGGTGCCTGC
Organism: Anomaloglossus baeobatrachus; assembly: GCF_048569485.1. Lineage (NCBI taxonomy): Eukaryota > Metazoa > Chordata > Amphibia > Anura > Aromobatidae > Anomaloglossus > Anomaloglossus baeobatrachus. The sequence goes on along the minus strand of NC_134355.1, from coordinate 106,461,287 downwards.
CCTAGCCAGTCCCCAATCTGTATGTTAAAATCTTATGCCTCCTTACAGCCCCCCAGACATCTTGATTTTCCAACCAAACTGTATTCTTTGTAGTTCTCTCAATGAGAGCTAATAGCTAATGAGATCTAGTTTTACATTGTTCTCCTTGCTCCTGACTCCTGCTTGTAATTGTGGACAGGGAGAAACCCATTACCAGCAGAAGGCATATAAGATAGGTGAATGATGTAGCACATAGCATACAGTGAGACTCTGCAGTATAAAGGGCACTTTACACGCAGTGATATCGCTATCGATATCGCTAGCGAGCGTACCCGCCCCCGTCGGTTGAGTGTCACAGGCAAATTGCTGCCCATGGCGCACAACATTGCTTATACCCGTCACACATACTTACCTGCCTAGTGACGTCGCTGTGGCTGACGAACCACCTCCTTTCTAAGGGGGTGGTTCGTGCGGCGTCACAGCGGCGTCACTATGCGGCCACCCAATAAAAGCGGAGGGGCGGAGATGAGCGGGACAAACATCCCGCCCACCTCTTTCTTTCCTCATTGCGGGTGGCCGCAGGTAAGGTGATGTTCCTCATTCTTGCGGTGTTACACGTAGCGAAGTGTGCTGCCGCAGGAACGACGAACAACCTGCGTCCTGCAACAGCAACGATAATCGGGAAAGGAACGACGCGTCAACGATCAACGATTAGGTAAGTAATTTTGATCGTTAATGGTCGTTCGTGCTTTTCACACGCAATGACGTCGCTAACGAGGTTGGATGTGCGTCATGAATTCCGTGACCCCAATGACATCTCGTTAGTGATGTCGTTGCATGTAAAGCAGCCTTAAGTCAGGAGACAACAGTTCCATGCCACTGATATATCACTGCTGCCATTAAATAGGATACAAAGGACTTTTCTTATGCCCCTGAAAATCCAGTGGCATCATGGCATCATCATCCAAATATTTAAATATATTACTCAGTTTATTTGAGGGACCACTATTTTTCATAATTTCAGTATGGTGGTTGCAAGATGATGTACTTTCTGTATAAATTAAGAAGTAAAAAAAAGTTAAGTTCAGCCAAGATTTTGCTCTCAGCTCGCAGTCTAAGAAAGTGATGTTTTTCTAGATCTTCTCACTTAGTGTTGGAGACATTACTGCTGTGATGATGTGCCTTTGGGGTGGTGTGGCCTGGACCCATGGGGACTTTATCTTACAACATGGGTGCTATGGGACACAAGGTCACTACCCCTGTTGATGTGCTGTCATCTCAGAGGTGTTTGTCACATGGCACCATACTTTTTGTGTTAGCGATCCACTGAGAGGTTCACTGTGATGTGGCACTGGGTTTCATACAGTCTGATCAGAATTTTAAACTAAAAACCCCATGTTCAAATTTTCTATGATTTTTCCTAGGATTATTAAATTAATGTATGGTTTTTTGATGTGCAGTCCACGTTTTTCTTTGTACAGGTATAGTAAAAACAGTGAATTAACGCTTTGTAGAGCAAGGCAATGCAAATGGTAATGTGAAAAATAAATTAGAATATAGACTGAATGAGGCTACATACACCTTTGCTGCCAATTGTCTTATTGGGTTAATGCATTTAATTGACAAATTCAGCTACTTTGCTCATGCTCATATCCTAAACTATCATATACAGTAACTTTGTTAATTCAGCTCATATGTAGATCTATGTGTTTCTATGGTTAAGACTACAACCAAATCCAGATTGTAGTGTGATTGTAATAGAAAAGAGAATGGGAGCTCCCCAGTCCATGAGATTGCCAGCTATAGAGTTCAAAGGGTGGGTGCAAGTGATCCAGCACTGATGGTGTGCAGCAGAGAAAAGAAGATGGAAGGAAAATTAGCACAACCGCCCAATTATAAAAAAAATCTTCCTTTATTCTTGCATATTAAAAAGTTCTTAAAACATGTTGATAAAACAACAGAGATGGATCCACGCCTGGAGTCAAAAGTCTGACGCGTTTCGGGTAGTTGCCCTTTGTCGTAGCCTACTGCCCGAAATACGTCAGACTTTTGACTGCAGGAATGGATCCATTTCTGTTGTTTTATCAACATGTTTAAAGAACTTTTTAATATGCAAGAATAAAGGAAGACTTTTTTTTATAATTGAGTGGTTGTGCTAGTTTTCCTTCCATCTTCTTTTCTGTGATTGGTATTAAAGTGGTACTTTCTTCCAGAGATTGTGGTGAACAATTACCCAAAACTTACATTATACATACAGTTATTTACCCTCTCTAAGTTAGGAGACATATAACTGTGTAGGCATTGTACACTCCAAATAGAATTATATTTTTCATTGACAAATCAGCTTAATTTTTAACATATGGAAAAATATAAAAATATCTGCAAAAATGTCCTTTGAAAATGAACAATTGGATGCAGTGAGATAACTTCTATGTTGTAAATTTTTGGAACAGCAAAATGGTATATAAAAGAAGAATGTAATTCTATTATTATCACCAGAGCAACCATCATATTATAGATGTGCATAGTTTAAAATGACTAAGATTAATAGACTCTTCATAAGATCAGGAAAAAGAGTTATAAAATCTTGTTTTTACATATAAATTTAAACTAAGATTAAATTGGCCTAATTCTGTAGCAGTCACCTGTCAGTTGTCTATACAAGATGAGCCAGTTGTTTGAAGTGAATCGCAAAAATGATCTCAAGTGAGCAGAGATGAAGTTCTCAAATGCAGTTTGCAATGAAGAAACTGACCTCTTATACAAAGGTTCATGTCTTTTCCTACAGAAACAGATGGATAATAGCATAATACTGAAATCATGCTCTACATAATATGAAACCAGTGATTGCAGACCTGATTGCTTGCCATATGTTTGAGAAGGCTTTGAAGTAAGCCTGAAACAACATGCGATTCCTTAAAAATATGAGATTGAAATTTTGTTTAAGATATTGCACTACAAATTTCCTTCCACTTCTTAAAATTGGATTATCTTTACTACAATATGTTTTTAATGTTCAGACATTAAGAAAGATAGGTGTACCGTCAAAACAACCTTTTTTAAATTATCAAAACCCTCAAAACGATTTTACAGTCTTTCTTAGAATGCCTTCTTCTTTGGGCTAATAAATCTTTCCCAAATTTTTTTTGCGAATTACACAATTTTTCAGAGAATCGGAAAATACTAGAAAATTGTGTTTGTTGGTCATTAGGATTTTGCTGCATGATCCTAAAACAGCTATCATTGTAGAAATCTTACAGATAACAACGAAGTTAGGGTACCTTCACACTTAGCGATGCAGCAGCGATCCGACCAGCGATCTGACCTGGTCAGGATCGCTGCTGCATCGCTACATGGTCGCTGGTGAGCTGTCAAACAGGCAGATCTCACCAGCGACCAGTGAACAGCCCCCAGCCAGCAGCGACGTGCAAGCGACGCTGCGCTTGCACGGAGCCGCCGTCTGGAAGCTGCGGAGACTGGTAACTAAGGTAAACATCGGGTATGGTTACCCGATGTTTACATTAGTTACCAGTGTGAGCAGGGAGCAGGGAGCCGCGCACACTGAGCGCTGGCTCCTTGCTCTCCTAGCTACAGTACACATCGGGTTAATTAACCCGATGTGTAATGCAGCTACATGTGCAGAGAGCAGGGAGCCGCGCACACTGAGCGCTGGCTCCTTGCTCTCCTAGCTGCTGTACACATCGGGTTAATTAACCCGATGTGTACAGCAGCTACATGTGCAGAGAGCCGGAGCCGGCAGCACAGGCAGCGTGAGAGCTACAGAGGCTGGTAACTAAGGTAAATATCGGGTAACCACCTTGGTTACCCGATGTTTATCTTGGATACAGCTTACCTCAGCTGTCAGACGCCGGCTCCTGCTCCCTGCTCGCTTCATTTGTCGCTCTCTTGCTGTCACACACAGCGATCTGTGTGTCACAGCAGGAGAGCGGCTTTGAAGAAAACGAACCAGGGCTGTGTGTAACGAGCAGCGATCTCGCAGCAGGGGCCAGATCGCTGCTCAGTGTCACACACAGCGAGATCGCTAATGATGTCACTGCTGCGTCACAAAAAGCGTGACTCAGCAGCGATCTCGGCAGCGATCTCGCTGTGTGTGAAGCACCCCTTAGTTTCCTCGAAATCCTTTTCATTTTGGCTTACTCCAGTGAGGAGAGATCATTTTTGACTCATATGTCCTTTCCATTTGAAAACAATTTACAACAGTTTCCTTATCATCATACAGGTTTAAAATGGCATATAATACAGGGTCCAGCATTCATGCTAGGCGATATCACAGCTTATGCTGCACCTCCCTTCATATTGACCTCATTAAATGTTACAGTGTGAAAGGTAGGGTCTGAGCCCTTCTATTTCTTCAAATGTCCATGTGGATTTCCTAAAACAATAAGAAGTAAAGAATCAGCAGCCACTATTACAACATTGTCAAAATGTTTTTATAAATGCATTTAACACAAAAACCTGATTTAAACAATAAGTTAATTTTAATGACACATGCCCTTTAAAGGGAATCTGTCAGAAGTTTTTTGCTTTGTCAGCTGAAGCCAGCATGCTCAAGGGTTAACACAGAAATTTCAGGGCTGCATGTCTTGTTACAATCCAATCTGTTGTTTATTTGCTATGTTTGTTTAACCCCTTAAGGACGAAGCCAGTTTTGTCCTTAATGCCCAGGCCATTTTTTGCAATTCTGACCAGTGTCACTTTATGAGGTCATAACTCTGGAACGCTTCAACGGATCCCGGTGATTCTGACATTGTTTTTTCGTGACATATTGTACTTCATGATAGTTATAAATTTAGAACGATATTTTTTGCTTTTATTTGTGAAAAAATCGGAAATTTGATGAAAATGTTGAAAATTTTGCAATTTTCAAACTTTTAATTTTTATGCCCTTAACCCAGAGAGTTATGTCACACAAAACAGTTAATAAATAACATTTCCCACATGTCTACTTTACATTAGCGCAATTTCTGAAACAAAATGTTTTGGGGTTAGGAAGTTAGAAGGGGTCAAAGTTCATCAGCAATTTCCCATTTTTTCAACAAAATTCACAAAACCATTTTTTTAGGGACCACATCACATTTGAAGTGACTTTGAGAGGCCTAAGTGACAGAAAATACCTAAAAGTGACACCATTCTCAAAACAGCACGCCTCAAAGTACTCAAAACCACATCCAAGAAGTTTATTAACCCTTCAGGTGCTTCACAGGAACTAAAGCAAAGTGGAATGAAAAAAAGCAAAAAATAAAATTTTACCTAAAATGTTGCTCTACCCCAAATTTATTCACTTTTAGAAGAAATAACACAACAAAATGAACCCCAAAACTTGTTACCCACTTTCTTATGAACGCGCCGATACCCCACATGTGGTCAGAAACCTTTGTTTGGACAAATGGGAGGGCTCGGAACAGAAGGAGCAATATTTGAATTTTGGAAAGCAAATTTGGCTGAAATAGATTGCGGGCACCATGTTGCATTTACATGTCCGCCAAGGTACCTAAACAGCAGAAACCCCTTACAAGTGACACCATTTTGGAAACTAGACCCCTTAAGGCTTCTATCTAGGGGTATAGTGAGCATTTTGGATCCACAGGTACTTCACAGATTTTGATAACGTTACGTTGTCACATTGAAAATTTTCATTTTTTTCTCAAAAATGTTGCTTTAGCATCAATTTTTTCACTTTTTCAAGAGGTAATTCCAAAAATGTGACCCCAATGTTTGTTACCCACTTTTTTATGAGCGCGGTGATACCTCACTTGTGGTCTGAAACCTTTGTTTGGAGAAATGGGAGGGCTTGGAACGGAAGGAGCAATATTTGAATTTTGGAAAGGAAATTTGGCTGAAAAAGATTGCGGGCACCATGTCGCATTTGGAGGACCCCTAAGGTACGTAAACAGCAAAAAAACACCACAAGTGACCCCATATTGGAAACTAGGCCCCTCAAGGAATTTATCTTGATGTTTGGTGAGTACCCTGAACCCCCAGGTGCTTTACAGAAGTTTATAACGTTGAGCCATGAAAATAAAAAAATAAAATTTTACCACAAAATTGTTACTTCAACCAGGTAGCTTTTTTTTTCACAAGGGTAACAGGAAAAAAATCACCATGAAATTTATTGCGCAATTTCTCCTGAGTTTGGTGATATCTTGTATGTGGTGGAAATCAACTGTTTGGGCACACTACAGGGCTCAGAAGAGAAGGAGTGCAATTTGACTGCAAAATTGGCTGGAATCAATAGCGGACGCCATGTTGCATTAGGAGAACCCCTGAGGTGCCTAAGCAGTGGAGGTCCCCCACAAGTGACCCCATTCTGGAAATAAGACCCCTCAAGGCTTTAATCTAGGTGTATATTGAGCATTTTGAATCCACGAATACTTCACAGAATTTGATAAGCTTAGGTTGCCATATTGAAATTTTCATTTTTTTCACAAAAATGTTGATTTAGCGACACATTTTTCACTTTTTCAAGAGGCAACAACAAAACGTGTACCCCACAGGTTGTTATCTAATTTCTTGTGAGCGCAGGGATACCACACATGTGGCCAAAAACCTTTGTTTGGATAAATGGGAGGGCTTGGAATGGAAGGAGCACCATTTGAATTTTGGAAAAGTTGAAGTAAATTGCGCGCACCATGTCACATTAGCAGGGCCCCTTGGGCACCTATACATCAGAAACCCCCCACAAGTGACCTCATTTTGGAAACTGGACCCCTCAAGGATTTTATTCAGGAGTATAGTAAACATTTTGAATCCACAGGTACTTCACAAAACTGTTGCTGTATCAAAAAATTTCTCACTGTTAAGGGGGCTTTACACGCTGCGACATCGCTAATGCGGAGTCGTTAGGGTCACGGAATTGGTGACGCACATCCGGCCGCATTAGCGATGTTGCTGCGTGTGACACCGATGAGCGATTTTGCATCGTTGCAAAAACGTGCAAAATCGCTCATCGGTGACATGGGGGTCCATTCTCGATTATCGTTACTGCAGCAGTAACGATGTAGTTCGTCGCTCCTGCGGCAGCACACATCGCTATGTGTGACGCCGCAGGAACGAGGAAGCTCCCCTTACCTGCCTTTCATGTGACACTAAAGGATGCCTAGCCTTGTATTTAGCCCAAAAAAAAAAAAAAGAATTAAAATAAATGACGTGGGGTCCCCCCTATTTTTGATAGCCAGCTAGGGTAAAGCAGACAGCTGTAGCCTGCAAACCACAGCTGACAGCTTCATCTTGTCTGGTGATCAATTTGGAGGGCTCCCCAAGCTGTTTTTTTTTTTTAATTATTTATAAATAAATAATTAAAAAAAAAAAACAAACGTGGGGTCCCCCCAAATTAGATCACCAGCCAAGGTGAAGCTGACAGCTGGGGTCTGGTATTCTCAGGATGGGAAGAGCCACGGTTATTGGACTCTTCCCAGCCTAAAAATAGCAGGCCGCAGCCGCCCCAGAAGTGGCGCATCCATTAGATGCGCCAATTCTGGCGCTTCGCCCCAGCTCATCCCGCGCCCTGGTGCGTTGGCTAACGGGGTAATGAATGGGGTTGATACCAGGTGTGTAATGTCACCTGGCATCAAGCCCAGCAATTAGTTATGTCACGGCGTCTATCAGATACCCGACATAACTAATTGACAGTAATAAAAAAAAAATTGACAACAAAAAAAAATTTATTTGAAAAAACACTCCCCAAAACATTCCCTGATTGACCAATTTATTGAAAAGAAAAAAAAAAAATCCACAATAATCCATTTGGATGTCCCACGTCGCCTCTGGACCTTCTAGAATATGGGGGACACGTTCAGGGAACGTATCCCCCATTTTCTAGGAGGGCAGACCCTCCATTTGAGGAGAGTGGGTGCAAAGAATCTGCACCCACCCTCCCTGGGTCACAGCTGCAGAGTGCGAGCAGCCAGCGTCCTGAACACAGGAAGCTGACAGCCGCGCTCTGCTCATGTGACCGGAGTCTGCTGTGAAGGAGCCGGAGGAGGGGGCCGCGGGGGATCAGAGCTGCGACAGGTATGTATGACACCGGGGGACACCGGGGAACACCAGGGGGGGTAGGGGGGGACCCGGCAGGGCCTAGGGAGCAGGTTTCTGTCGTATGTGTTATGGCACATACGACAGAAACCATAGGAACAGTGGAAATGCGGCCGGCGCGCTGCTGTGATCGCCGGTGCGCGCGGCCATCTTGGATTTTCGGGAGGGGGTTGGGGGTCGGGGGGGGCACTTTGGGGACACCGGGGGACCGGAGGGAACCGGGAAAAAGATTTATCTCCCATCTGGCATGTTTGATCATGCCAGATGGGAGATAAATCATTTTTTACCGGCGCGGTCATTTACTATAACTTGATGATCGGTATACGGTGTATACCGGTCATCAGGTGAGCGGGGACCGGAAAAACCGGCCAGAATCATGATCTCCAGGGTCTCAGCTACCCCCGGCAGCTGAGACCCCGGAAATTTTCTGACTCTGGGGGGCGCTAGACCCTTTTTTCCGACCGCCGTTAAAAAGCGGCGGATCGGAAAAAGTACCCTTATTTACCGCCGTTAAAAGGCGTATCGGCGGTCGTAAAGGGGTTAAGCAGTAGAATCCTCACCATTACTGGGACTACAAAGTTATGCACACTGCAGTCCAACAAACCTCCTACTGTACTTGACACCTCACTGTCATTGTGTAAAATAGAGAGACTGGTGTGGGTGGGGACTAAAGATGAGCAAACCTGAGGGTCTAGGTTCGGGTTCAGAAACTGACTTCCAAAAAAAATAAGGTTTGGGTTCGAGGTTCGAGTGACTAAAAAGTACCAACCTCTCAAGCGTGCAATGCTGTGCTTGGGTATGAGTGATGCTCAGCCCTGTGCGAGCCATGTGCAGTGTTTGATCAGCTCACATTTGGGGTAAAATCAGCGTTATCAGATGTAGTGTACACACACAACCCTCCCCAAAAAATGTATAAACCTCGCCCACCCTGCCCCAGAAGTGTTGTGCAAATGGCCCATAAGCAAAACACTTTCGGAGCAGGGTGGGCAAGGTTTACAATTTTTTGGGGGGTTTGTGTGTGTACACTACGTCTGATCATGCTGATTTTAACCAAAATGTAAGCTGATCAAACACTACTCACACAGGGCTGTGCATCAATTATACCCAAGCACAGCGCTGCTCACTTGAGTGGTTTGTACTTGTCACTTGCTCAAACCATGAAATCAAACCTTGTTTTTTTGGAAGTCGGTTTCTGAAACTTTGAGCCTCAGGTACGATTATTTCTAAAGGGGATAGCTCTCTGGACCCTGCTACTTGACTAAATAAAAAAAATCTGATTCTATCAGAATGGCTGAAGACAGTAATCTAAGTGATACATTGTTGGATTCCGGATCTCTGCTCTTGGATGAGGTAGCAAAAACCTGTTGACAGATTGCCTTGAAAGTTTGTTTACACATAATGAAAAATACTAATTCTATTTGCTGAAGAAGCTATCACAGAAATCTGAGGGAGAACATTGGGTTTCTGGCATAGAGTAGCTTAGTTTAATGAGGTATTGTTTATTGAAATGGTTTTATAAACAGAAACAGGGAAAAAACTGGGACCGTATAAATGATAAGATTATTTTCCTATTGAAAAGAATGCAGTGCAAGGTTGTTTTATTGTGTGTGTGGATTCCAGGAGAATATACACTAAAGCTGGGTTTACACACTGAGACTTTCTAGCGATCCAACCTGCGATCTCAACCTAGCCGGGATCGCTACAAAGTCTCTGGTGAGCTGTCAAACAGGCAGACCTGGCCAACGACCTAACAGCGATCCGGACCTGCAGAGCGACTAGCTGGTCGTTGTGGACGTGTCAAAAAAGCAGGTGAACTTCACCCGACTTCATTTAATGCCGCGCGGCTCTGTGTGCCGTGTAAATAAATAAATAATTAAAAAATCCGGCGTGCGGTCCCCCCCTATTTTAAAACCAGCCAGATAAAGCCATACGGCTGCAGGCTGGTATTCTCAGGATGGGGAGCCCCACGTTATGGGGAGCCCCCCAGCCTAACAATATCAGCCAGCAGACGCCCAGAATTGCCGCATACATTAGATGCGACAGATCTGGGACTGTACCCGGCTCTTCCCGATTTGCCCTGGTGCGTTGGCAAATCGGGGTAATAAGGAGTTATTGGCAGCCCATAGCTGCCAATAAGTCCAAGATTAATCATGTCAGGCGTCTCCCCGAGATACCTTCCATGATTAATCTGTAAATTACAGTTAAATAACACACACCCGAAAAATCCTTTATTAGAAATAAAAAACACTAACAAATTCCCTCATTACCAATTTATTACCCACAACAAAGCCCTCCTTGTCCGGCGTAATCCACGGTCCTCCAGCGTCGCATCCAGCTCTGCTGCATGCAGGTGAACGGAGCAGCAGAAGACACAGCCGCTCCTGTCACCTGCACGCAGCTAATGAAGAGAGCCGTGTGATCGGCTGAGCTGTCACTGAGGTTACCTGGATCCAGCGGTGGATGCAGCGGTGGCCGCGGGTAACCTCAGTGACAGTTCAGCTGATCGCGTTACTCACCTCATTTGCTGGTGATTTTCCCCCCCTCTCTCATACTCACCGATCCCCGATCACCGGCGCTGCACAGCGTTCACACTGCTCCGGCGGCTTTTCCTTTTTTGAAAAGGCCGGCCGCTCATTAAACAATCTCGTATTCCCTGCTTTCCCCGCCCACCGGCAAATGTGATTGGTTGCAGTGAGACACGCCCACACGCTGAGTGACAGCTGTGTCACTGCACCCAATCACAGCAGCTGGTGGGCGTGTCTATACTGTGCAGTAAAATAAATAAATAAATAATTAAAAAATCCGGCGTGAGGTCCCCCCCAATTTCAATACCAGCCAGATAAAGCCATACGGCTAAAGGCTGGTATTCTCAGGATGGGGAGCTCCACGTTATGGGGAGCCCCCCAGCCTAACAATATCAGTCAGCAGCCGCCCAGAATTGCCGCATACATTAGATGCGACAGTTCTGGGACTGTACCCGGCTCTTCCCGATTTGCCCTGGTGCGTTGGCAAATCGGGGTAATAAGGAGTTATTGGCAGCCAATAGCTGCCAATAAGTCCTAGATTAATCATGTCAGGCGTCTCCCCGAGATTCCTTCCATGATTAATCTGTAAGTGACAGTAAATAAACACACACCCGAAAAAATCCTTTATTAGAAATTAAAAACGCAAACACATTCCCTCATTACCAATTTATTACCCACAACAAAGCCCTCCTTGTCCGGCGTAATCCACGGTCCTCCAGTGTCGCATCCAGCTCTGCTGCATGCAGGTGACAGGAGCAGCAGAAGACACAGCCGCTCCTGTCACCTGCACGCAGCTAATGAAGAGAGCCGTGTGATCGGCTGAGCTGTCACTGAGGTTACCTGGATCCAGCGGTGGATGCAGCAGTGGCCGCGGGTAACCTCAGTGACAGCTCAGCTGATCTCGCTACTCACCTCATTTGCTGCGTGGAGCTGACCGGAGCGGCGGTGAGTAGCGCGATCAGCTGAGCTGTCACTGAGGTTACCCGCGGCCATCGCTGCATCCACCGCTGGATCCAGGTAACCTCAGTGACAGCTCAGCCGATCACACGGCTCTCTTCATTAGCTGCGTGCAGGTGACAGGAGCGGCTGTGTCTTCTGCTGCTCCTGTCACCTGCATGCAGCAGAGCTGGATGCGACGCTGGAGGACCGTGGATTACGCCGGACAAGGAGGGCTTTGTTGTGGGTAATAAATTGGTAATGAGGGAATTTGTTAGTGTTTTTTATTTCTAATAAAGGATTTTTCGGGGGTGTGTTTTTTAACTGTAATTTACAGATTAATCATGGAAGGAATCTCGGGGAGACGCCTGACATGATTAATCTAGGACTTATTGGCAGCTATGGGCTGCCAATAACTCCTTATTACCCCGATTTGCCAACGCACCAGGGCAAATCGGGAAGAGCCGGGTACAGTCCCAGAACTGTCGCATCTAATGTATGCGGCAATTCTGGGCGGCTACTGGCTGATATTGTTAGGCTGGGGGGCTCCCCATAACGTGGAGCTCCCCATCCTGAGAATACCAGCCTTTAGCCGTATGGCTTTATCTGGCTGGTATTGAAATTGGGGGGGACCTCACGCCGGATTTTTTAATTATTTATTTATTTTTTTTACTGCACAGTATAGACACGCCCACCGGCTGCTGTGATTGGGTGCAGTGACACAGCTGTCACTCAGCGTGTGGGCGTGTCTCACTGCAACCAATCATATTTGCCGGTGGGCGGGGAAAAGCAGGGAATACGAGATTGTTTAATGAGCGGCCGGCTTTTTCAAAAAAGGAAAAGCCGCTGGAGCAGAGTGAACGCCGTGCAGCGCCGGTGATCGGGGATCGGTGAGTATGAGAGAGGGGGGGACACTTCAGTCACTCGGGGGATTAGCGGTCACCGGTGAATCCTTCACCGGTGACCGCTAATCAGGACGCTACACAGACAGAGCCGCGGAGTCGCTGTAAAGTCCCCTTTACACACTGAAACTTGCTAGCGATGCATGCTGCACAGCGGGAAACAAAGGACCTAGGAATGGTCCTGAACGATTTGTAGCGATCACAACTTCACAGCAGGGGCCAGGTCGCTGATAGGTTTCACACACTGCAATGTCGCTGTAACGTCACAAAACCGGTGACGTTACAGCGATGTCGTTTGCGATGTTGCAGTGTGTAAACCCAGCTTAACAGAACAAAATGCCAAAGATGCGTGCATTAGACCTGACCAGCCCATGCTCAGCATTGATCTGGACAATCTTCTTTTTTTATTAATATTTTGATAGCATAGTCATAAAAAAGTAAGGAATGAACCCACTAGTGAATCGTTCATAAGGTGACTAGAGATGAGGCATCCCCTAGTGTTCGAGTTCGGTTTGTCGAAGGGAGGCTCCATTCGATGAACGTTCGACGAACCGTTCGACGAACCATTCGAACCCCATTGAAAACAATGGGAGGCAAACACAAACACATAAAAACACATTATACATTTACACATACAGTTAATAAAAATTGCCGTAACACTTACAGGTCCCCGTGACGCATCCTGCACTCTGTCTCCCGCCACTTTTCCTTCCGATAATCGCTGCGTCCTCCCGGTAACTAGCACTGATGATAAGACCTTCCGTGATGTCAAAAAAAGCATGTGACCAGTCACGTGTCTATTATTTCATTGGCTACAGACTGGTCACATGGCTAGACGTCCTGCTAGGTCCTGTCAGTGCATCTCTCTGGTACGCGGTGATTGTTCCAGCATCTCCGTGTAACAGCGAAATGCTCTGCCACATGGTCAGCTTCCCCGTTCCTGCATGTGGGCGCTCTTTACAGAGTCAGCACACATGCAGGGACTGGCTGTCACAGCCAGTAAATAGTGGCACTGGGAATCACGTAATCGGAGATTGCCATTGCTATAGTAACGGTGGCAGCGGTGAAGTCACCGGTTACAGCCCGCAACCTCTGCTCACTCACTGAGTGATTAGACTGCACAGAGCAGCAGCGTTCTTCCTCCCATGCAGTGCTGTCTGATGTAACAGAGCTGCATGGGTTGAAGGAGAAAGAAGACAGAAGACCAGGATCGTAGAGGGCTGACAGGGAGTAATAAACATGGAGTCTCTAAGTGTGTCTGTGTATTTATTTCTATTAAAGTATTTTTTCTCTGTGTAGTGTCTTTTTTTAACCCTTTATTGGAGACTCTTAATAGCCGGGTCAAACTTGCCTGACATTAAGAATCTCTGGCTTAACCCCTTCACCCCCGGCCACTAAAACACCCTAATGACCGGGCCATTTTTTTCAATTCTGACCAGTGTCACTTTGACAGGTTATAACTCTGGAACGCTTCAACGGATCCTGGCGATTCTGAGATTGTTTTTTCGTGACATATTGTACTTCATGTCAGTGGTAAATTTAGGCCGATACTTTTTGCGTTTATTTGTGAAAATTTAGGAAATTTTGTGAAAATTTGGAAAATTTCGCAATTTTCAAACTTTGAAAATTTATGCCCATAAATCTGAGAGATATGTCACACAAAATAGTTACTAAATAACATTTCCCACTTGTCAACTTTACATCAGCGCAATTTTCGAAAGAAATTTTTTTTTGTTAGGAAGTTAGAAGGGGTCAAAGTTCATCAGCAATTTCTAATTTTTCCAACAAAATTTACAAAATATTTTTTTTAGGGACCACATCACATTTGAAGTGACTTTGAGAGGCCGAGGTGACAGAAAATACCCAAAAGTGACCCCATTCTAAAAACTGCACCCCTCACACTGCTCAAAACCACATCCAAGAAGTTTATTAACCCTTTAGGTGCGTCACAGGAACCAAAGCAATGTGGAAGGAAAAAATGAAAATTTTACTTTTTAACACAAAAATGTTACTTTAGCCATAAAATTTTCATTTTTACAAGGGAGAAAAGAGAAAGTGCACCCTACAATTTATTGTGCATGTTCTCCTGAGTACGCTGATAACCCATATGTGGTAAAAATCAATTGTTTGGGCGCACGGCAGAGCTCGGAAGGGAAGGAGCGCCATTTGAATTTTTGAACACAAAATTAGCTGCACTCATTAGCGGACGCCATGTCGGGTTTGAAGACTCCCTGAGGTGCCTAAACAATGGAGCTCCCCCACAAGTGACCCCATTTTGGAAACTAGAGCCCTCAAATATTTTTTCTAGATGTTTGATGAGCACTTTGAACACCTGGGGGCTTCACAGAAATTTATAACGTTGAGCCGTGAAAAGAAAAAAATTTTTTTTTACCACAAAACTGTTGCTTCAACTAGGTAGCTTTTTATTCACAAGGGTATCGGGAAAAAATGCAACATAAAATGTATTGTCCATTTTCTCCTGAGTACGCAGATACCTCATATGTGGTGGAAATCAAATGTTTGGACACACGGCAGTGCTCGGAAGGCAAGGAGCGCCATTTGAATTTTTGAACGCAAAATTAGCTGCACTAATTAGCGGACGCCATGTCGGGTTTGAAGACCCCCTGAGGTGCCTAAACAATGGAGCTCCCCCACAAGTGACCCCATTTTGGAAACTAGAGCCCTCAAATATTTTTTCTAGATGTTTGATGAGCACTTTGAACACCTGGGGGCTTCACAGAAGTTTATAACGTTGAGCCGTGAAAAGGAAAAAAAAATTTTTTGCCACAAAACTGTTGCTTCAACTAGGTAGCTTTTTTTTCACAAGGGTATCGGGAAAAAATGCAACATAAAATGTATTGTCCATTTTCTCCTGAGTACGCAGATACCTCATATGTGGTGGAAATCAAGTGTTTGGACACACGGCAGTGCTCGGAAGGCAAGGAGCGCCATTTGAATTTTTGAACGCAAAATTAGCTGCACTAATTAGCGGATGCCATGTCGGGTTTGAAGACCCCCTGAGGTGCCTAAACAATAGAGCTCCCCCACAAGTGACCCCATTTTGGAAACTAGAGCCCTCAAATATTTTTTCTAGATGTTTGGTGAGCACTTTGAACACCTGGGGGCTTCACAGAAGTTTATAACGTTGAGCCGTGAAAAGAAAATTATTTTTTTTTACCACAAAACTGTTGCTTCAACTAGGTTGCTTTTTTTTTCACAAGGGTATCGGGAAAAAATGCAACATAAAATGTATTGTCCATTTTCTCCTGAGTACGCAGATACCTCATATGTGGTGGAAATCAAATGTTTGGACACACGGCAGTGCTCGAAAGGCAAGGAGCGCCATTTGAATGCAAAATTAGCTGCACTAATTAGCGGACGCCATGTCAGGTTTGAAGACCCCCTGAGGTGCCTAAACAATGGAGCTCCCCCACAAGTGACCCCATTTTGGAAACTAGAGCCCTCAAATATTTTTTCTAGATGTTTGATGAGCACTTTGAACACCTGGGGGCTTCACAGAAGTTTATAGCGTTGAGCCGTGAAAAGATTTTTTTTTTTTTTACCACAAAACGGTTGCTTCAACTAGGTAGCTTTTTTTTCACAAGGGTAACAGGAAAAAATGCACCATAAAACGTATTGTGCAATTTCTCCTGAGTACACAGACACCTCATATGTGGTGGAAAGTAATTGTTTGGGCGCACGGCGGGGCTCAGAAGAGAAGGAGCGCCATTTGACTTTTCAAACGCACAGACGCAGTGCACTGATCGGCCGCTGCAGGACGCACGGTCGGATGCGATAAAAAAAAGCGTCGGGGATACGTAAAAAAAAAGTCACGCCAAAAATTGACCATGGATGCAGATACGTTATGTGCATCCCTGATCAGCGCTTGGCGGGACGCACGGACGGATGCGATACAAAAAGCGTCGCAAATACGGAAAAAAGTCACGTCAAAAATTGAGCAGGGATGCCGATCCGTTATCTGCATCCCTAATCAGCGCTTGGCGGGACGCACGGACGGATGTGATACAAAAAGCGTCATGAATACGGAAAAAAGTCACGCCAAAAACTGACCACGGATGCAGATCCGTTATCTGCATTCCTGATCAGCGCTCGGCGGGACGCACAGACGGATGCGATACAAAAAGCGTCGTGAATACGGAAAAAAGTCACGCCAAAAACTGACCACGGATGCAGATCCGTTATCTGCATTCCTGATCAGCGCTCGGCGGGACGCACGGACGGATGCGATACAAAAAGCGTCGTGAATACGGAAAAAAGTCACGCCAAAAATTGAGCAGGGATGCCGATCCGTTATCTGCATCCCTGATCAGCGCTTGGCGGGACGCACGGACGGATGAGGTGTAAAAATGGACAAGGGATACGGAAAAAAAAAAAAAAAGTTATACTCACAGTACCCAGAGGACTAGCAGGAGGATCACTGACCAGAAGAGCTGCAGAGGAACAGATGGCAGAGAGATGGACAGCTTTACAGGAGCAGCAGGCAGATCAGCAGAATGCCCAGGAAGGACCCAGCGATGGACGCAGATGTGATCAGGCCGGTGAAGACAGGTAAGAGGACGTCGGGGGAGAGGGGGGGGTGAGAGCAGAGGGGGGGTTGAGAGCAGAGGGGGGGGAGAGCAGAGGGGGAGGGGGGAGAGCAGATGGGGAGACCGGAGAGGGAGCTGCAGAAGCAGAATAGAGATAATGGGGGAGGCAGTCAGATCGCGGGGGGAGCAGATCGGGATGTCGGGGGGGGGGTTGGGGGGAGCAGATCGGAATGTCGGGGGGGGCAGATCGCAGGGGGGGCACGGCAGGGGCTATCACGGCAGCACGCAGGGGCACCACGGGAGCGCGCACGGGCTGCAAAGTGAGCACAGTACTCACGTGCAGCAGCAGCGGTGACCTCAGCTACGGCGGCGGCGGCAGCAGCAGCGGTGGCGTGGTACCACAAGTACCAGCCACTGCATGCTGCAGACATGTTGGGGGAGGGCTCGCAGGCCAGCACAGGCCTGGGGAGGGCAGCCACCGGCAGATCAGACCGCCCCACTGCACACTGATTGGAGCGATTGCGCGTCATAGCACGATCGCTCCAATCAGTGCTGCAGGGGCTGGGGGCGGCATGTTTGAGGTCCACCTATGATATGCTGCAGCAGCTGCGGCATCTCATAGCTGGATCTCACAGGATCGCACTAATTCGGGCATTATTTTTGCCGAAATTAGTGCGATCGATGTGGTTGGCGGTTCAGATTTGAACAGCCAATCACATCGATCGTCGATAGGGGGTGGCGATGCCGCCCCCCCTGGGGTCAAGCAAAGGTCCCCTGCTGTAAGAAACAGCAGGGGACATAATTTGAAAGCCGTTGCTATGGCCACGGCAATCAAATGAAGTTTAGGCCGTAAAATTACGTCCCTGGTCGTTAAGTCACGTTAAAATAGGACGTAATTTTACGGCCCGCGGTCGTGAAGGGGTTAATACTAGCTAGTAAAACAAAGCTAGTATTAACCCATTATTACCCAGCAAGCCACATGGCTTCAGGGCTGCTGGAAGAGTTGGATACAGCGCCAGATGATGGCGCTTCTATGAAAGCGCCATTTTCTGGGGTGGCTGCGGACTTTTTTTTTTTTTTTTTTTATTATAGTTCAGTTGGAATAAATCTGTGAATTTTCCCTTTTTATATGATGCATGCCAATTTCAGATCGTGCTGGCTCCTTTTTCTCTGTTATGACTGTAGTTATGCTACAATTTCTGGTGACTGACCATCACCATACCATGCACGCCTGATTTTGGTTTGCAATGTATTCCTCCTGTTGGTAGCTGTTCAGATTCAGTTACCTCACCCCTTTCCACAGGCAATGCTAATTAAGCACCATTCTTGGACCTGGTCCGCCTTTATCAATGGTTGCTGTCTGGCACTGGGAGGATCAGTTCTGATATAGTCCTGGTATGTGTAGAGCTTGCTCCACATGCTGGGACCTGGGCTGGTCTCTATCCACAATTGCCTTTTTTGCAACATGGAAGCGGCTATATACAGGTTACAGGTATGTGTGCTCCATTATGGTTCTGCTTTTAACTTTATCTAGGAGGCCGCATGGCACATGAAATACGTAATATAGGTTAGGACCCCCCTATTGAGATTTGCCGTGACGTTGGCAGGGGTGGCTCAAAGAATTGATCAATGATTTGCTAAAAATCTCTTTTTTTTTTTTTTTTTTTATTATAGTACAGTTGGAATAAATCTGTGAATTTTCACTTTTTATATGATGCATGCCAATTTCAGATCGTGCTGGCTCCTTTTTCTCTATTTTTTCTCTGTGTAGTGTCTTTTTTTAACCCTTTATTGGAGATTCTTAGTAGCCGGGTCAAACTTGCCTGACATTAAGAATCTCTGGCTTAATACTAGCTAGTAAAACAAAGCTAGTATTAACCCATTATTACCCAGCAAGCCACATGGCTTCAGGGCTGCTGGAAGAGTTGGATACAGCGCCAGATGATGGCGCTTCTATGAAAGCGCCATTTTCTGGGGCGGCTGCGGACTGCAATTCTCAGCAGAGGGGCCCAGAAAGCTCAGGCCAACCTGTGCTGCGGATTCCAATCCCCAGCTGCCTAGTTGTTCCTGGCTGGACACAAAAATTGAGCGAAGCCTATGTCGATTTTTTTTTTAATTATTTCATGAAATTCATGAAATAATTAAAAAAAACGGCTTCCCTATTTTTTTTCTTCCCAGCCGGGTACAAATAGGCAGCTGAGGGTTGGGGGCAGCTGTACCTGCCTGCTGTACCTGGCTAGCATAAAAAATATGGCGAAGCCCACGTAATTTTTTTGGTGGGCATAAAACTCCTGCATACAGTCCTGGATGGAGTATGCTGAGCCTTGTAGTTCTGCAGCTGCTGTCTGCTCTCCTCCATACATACAGACAGCAGACAGCAGCTGCAGAACTACAAGGCTCAGCATACTCCATCCAGGACTGTATGCAGGAGATTTTTGCCCCCCAAAAAATTACGTGGGCTTCGCCATGTTTTTGTATACAAGCCAGGTACAGCAGGCAGCTACGGGCTGCCCCCAACCCCCAGCTGCCTATTTGTACCCGGCTGGGAACCAAAAATATAGGGAAGCCCTTTTTTTTTTTAATTATTTCATGAATTTCATGAAATAATTAAAAAAAAAAATCACATGGGCTTCGTCCAATTTTTGTGTCCAGCCAGGTACAACTAGACAGCTGGGGATGGGAATCCGCAGATCAGGGTGCCCAAGCTTTCTGGGCACCCCTGCTGAGAATTGCAGTCCGCTGCTGCCACAGAAAATGGCGCTTTCATAGAAGAGAGACAAAAGAGAGAGAGAAA
>NC_134355.1:104370674-104431352 GCF_048569485.1 Anomaloglossus baeobatrachus | reverse complement strand
CAGAGCATGTCTGCCTGCATTGCACACTCCAACTCTTTTTAACTAAGCCATTATACTAGCAAACAGTCAGTGTACCTAGTGGCATCCTAAACGTGGCTATTGGACTTTTGTCTATTCACACTATTGTAAAGATATTTGCAGCATGTCTGCCTGCATTGCACACTCCAACTTTTTTTAACTAAGCCATTATACTAGCAAACAGTCAGTGTACCTAGTGGCATCCTAAACGTGGCTATTGGACTTTTGTCTATTCACACTATTGTAAAGATATTTGCAGCATGTCTGCCTGCATTGCACACTCCAACTTTTTAAACTAAGCCATTATACTAGCAAACAGTCAGTGTACCTAGTGGCATCCTAAACGTGGCTATTGTACTTTTGTCTATTCACACTATTGTAAAGATATTTGCAGCATGTCTGCCTGCATTGCACACTCCAACTTTTTTAAACTAAGCCATTATACTAGCAAACAGTCAGTGTACCTAGTGGCATCCTAAACGTGCTATTGTACTTTTGTCTATTCACACTATTGTAAAGATATTTGCAGCATGTCTGCCTGCATTGCACACTCCAACTTTTTTAAACTAAGCCATTATACTAGCAAACAGTCAGTGTACCTAGTGGCATCCTAAATGTGGCTATTGTACTTTTGTGTAGTCACACTAGTGGAAAGATATTTGCAGCATGTCTGCCTGCATTGCACACTCCAACTTTTTTTTAACTAAGCCATTATACTAGCAAACAGTCAGTGTACCTAGTGGCATCCTAAACGTGGCTATTGTACTTTTGTCTATTCACACTATTGTAAAGATATTTGCAGCACGTCTGCCTGCATTGCACACTCCAACTTTTTTTAACTAAGCCATTATACTAGCAAACAGTCAGTGTACCTAGTGGCATCCTAAACGTGGCTATTGTACTTTTGTGTAGTCACATTATTGTAAAGATATTTGCAGCACGTCTGCCTGCATTGCACACTCCAACTTTTTTAACTAAGCCATTATACTAGCAAACAGTCAGTGTACCTAGTGGCATCCTAAACGTGGATATTGGACTTTTGTCTATTCACACTATTGTAAAGATATTTGCAGCATGTCTGCCTGCATTGCACACTCCAACTTTTTTTAACTAAGCCATTATACTAGCAAACAGTCAGTGTACCTAGTGGCATCCTAAACGTGGCTATTGTACTTTTGTCTATTCACACTATTGTAAAGATATTTGCAGCATGTCTGCCTGCATTGCACACTCCAACTTTTTTAAACTAAACCATTATACTAGCAAACAGTCAGTGTACCTAGTGGCATCCTAAACGTGGCTATTGTACTTTTGTGTAGTCACACCTGTGGAAAGATATTTGCAGCACCTCTGCCTGCATTGCACACTCCAACTTTTTTTAACTAAGCCATTATACTAGCAAACAGTCAGTGTACCTAGTGGCATCCTAAACGTGGCTATTGTACTTTTGTCTATTCACACTATTGTAAAAATATTTGCAGCACGTCTGCCTGCATTGCACACTCCAACTTTTTTTAACTAAGCCATTATACTAGCAAACAGTCAGTGTACCTAGTGGCATCCTAAACGTGGCTATTGTACTTTTGTCTATTCACACTGTTGTAAAGATATTTGCAGCATGTCTGCCTGCATTGCACACTCCAACTTTTTTAAACTAAGCCATTATACTAGCAAACAGTCAGTGTACCTAGTGGCATCCTAAACGTGGCTATTGGACTTTTGTCTATTCACACTATTGTAAAGATATTTGCAGCATGTCTGCCTGCATTGCACACTCCAACTTTTTTTAACTAAGCCATTATACTAGCAAACAGTCAGTGTACCTAGTGGCATCCTAAACGTGGCTATTGTACTTTTGTGTAGTCACACTAGTGGAAAGATATTTGCAGCACATCTGCCTGCATTGCACACTCCAACTTTTTTAAACTAAGCCATTATACTAGCAAACAGTCAGTGTACCTAGTGGCATCCTAAACGTGGCTATTGTACTTTTGTCTATTCACACTATTGTAAAGATATTTGCAGCATGTCTGCCTGCATTGCACACTCCAACTTTTTTTTAACTAAGCCATTATACTAGCAAACAGTCAGTGTACCTAGTGGCATCCTAAACATGGCTATTGTACTTTTGTCTATTCACACTATTGTAAAGATATTTGCAGCACGGCTGCCTGCATTGCACACTCCAACTTTTTTAACTAAGCCATTATACTAGCAAAGAGTCAGTGTACCCAGTGGCATCCTAAACGTGGCTATTGGACTTTTGTCTATTCACACTATTGTAAAGATATTTGCAGCATGTCTGCCTGCATTGCACACTCCAACTTTTTTTTAACTAAGCCATTATACTAGCAAACAGTCAGTGTACCTAGTGGCATCCTAAACATGGCTATTGTACTTTTGTCTATTCACACTATTGTAAAGATATTTGCAGCACGTCTGCCTGCATTGCACACTCCAACTTTTTTTAACTAAGCCATTATACTAGCAAAGAGTCAGTGTACCCAGTGGCATCCTAAACGTGGCTATTGGACTTTTGTCTATTCACACTATTGTAAAGATATTTGCAGCATGTCTGCCTGCATTGCACACTCCAACTTTTTTAAACTAAGCCATTATACTAGCAAACAGTCAGTGTACCTAGTGGCATCCTAAACGTGGCTATTGTACTTTTGTGTAGTCACACTAGTGGAAAGATATTTGCAGCACGTCTGCCTGCATTGCACACTCCAACTTTTTTAAACTAAGCCATTATACTAGCAAACAGTCAGTGTACCTAGTGGCATCCTAAACGTGGCTATTGTACTTTTGTCTATTCACACTATTGTAAAGATATTTGCAGCATGTCTGCCTGCATTGCACACTCCAACTTTTTTAAACTAAGCCATTATACTAGCAAACAGTCAGTGTACCTAGTGGCATCCTAAACGTGGCTATTGTACTTTTGTGTAGTCACACTATTGTAAAGATATTTGCAGCATGTCTGCCTGCATTGCACACTCCAACTTTTTTTAACTAAGCCATTATACTAGCAAACAGTCAGTGTACCTAGTGGCATCCTAAACGTGGCTATTGTACTTTTGTCTATTCACACTATTGTAAAGATATTTGCAGCACGTCTGCCTGCATTGCACACTCCAACTTTTTTTAACTAAGCCATTATACTAGCAAACAGTCAGTGTACCCAGTGGCATCCTAAACGTGGCTATTGGACTTTTGTCTATTCACACTATTGTAAAGATATTTGCAGCATGTCTGCCTGCATTGTACACTCCAACTTTTTTAAACTAAGCCAATATACTAGCAAACAGTCAGTGTACCTAGTGGCATCCTAAACGTGGCTATTGTACTTTTGTGTAGTCTCACTAGTGGAAAGATATTTGCAGCACGTCTGCCTGCATTGCACACTCCAACTTTTTTAAACTAAGCCATTATACTATATATAAAATGGATCAAAAAAGTCCCGGGAATATTTCAATATGACAAGTAAACAGGTATTCCCAATTATTCAAAATGTATTACAATAAAAATTCAGCACCAGCAGTGTAAACAAACATATGACCATATAGGCCATGTACAAAAATACACAGATAGATAAATTTTCAGGAAATAAGCAGTGGTTCACATTCAGAGAAGGGTCAGAGGACTTAACTCATGGGTTAGGATTAGTCATTCATTCAGCACCAGTGATTATGGAGTATAGCAGTCCATACAGTCCACTAAACTTGTTGCTCTGTAGACATCCTTTTAATAGAATTGAACCATCAGCTTTATAATTCCATATGGCAATTTCCACCTCAGTACTCCACCTCGACGCGTTTCCCCACACAGAAAGTGCGGTTCATCAGGAGGCTATGAAGTAAGTATATTGAATCAACATGGAGATATATATATAGAGATCAACATTTAAAAAATTATCACATTGGCATGAATAGATGAAAATCCATTAGCAGATAGTACTTGCCCAGTAAGATGTATGAGTCAGGTGTGCAGATCCATGGCGTTGGATAACAGAGTCAGCGATGGCACAGATGATGCTGTACAGATGACCACCACAGCCCCAAATGATCGCCATGAATCTGCACAGCCAAGTGGAGCTATATATGCTCCCCATCACTCAGAACACCTGGGCACAGACCGGAGGAATATAATCAAAGTAGATAGTACACCCGCCCAGTATGGCGCGCGCACTATGCACGAGCAATGACAAGGGCCAGCGAGGGTCAAAACGACTAGCAATCAGCTAATCCAGCAGACCGCGCATGCCCAATACGCCCGTGCACCGTGCACGCGCCGGACGGAGCCCCACATGGACCAATCCTGTGAACGGAGGATAAGGAGGCAACCGCGCATGCGCGCGCGCCGGACGGAGCCCCACCTGGATCAATCCTATACACGGAGGATCAGGGACAACCGCGCATGCGCGCGTGCCGGACAGTGCACAGCAAAGGTAAAACCCATAGACAGGGAGTAGGGAGCCACCGCGCATGCGCGCGGTCTCTATGGAAGCGGCGCCCACAGCCCAAACAGCACCGATCATGTGACATAATTGAAAGAATGTGGGCACGCAAGCGCAATGCCTCAGAATGCAAACTTAGATATATTCTATGGACTTAATGTTATCAGAGATCCATTAGACGATTTAAGATACAAAACGGTACAGTGTTAGGCTAATGCGCCGCGTCCACGGAGAGCACCCCCCCTCCTGAGCCCATAGGTAAACATGAGGGGATAAAACATTCAATACAGAATAACATTTTACAGATACATATGGAGCATATAGAACAATACATATGAATAATAAATCAAATATATAACCTCCACAGCTCATTACAGGCAAGTACAGTTACAGGATAAAGAGTGATCAGGTCTAGCAATCTAGACAAACCCCCTTAAAAACAGGGGGTTAGTCTTCCAGAGTAGTGCAATTTGGGTTTTACAAGCAGTATAGAACCTAGTATACGCTAAGTGGGGAGGAAGCAATTGAATGAAAGCTGCTCGTTAAGCCCTCCTGGTGTAAGAGAGCCCATTTTAAATATCCATGCCGATTCTTTCTGCAAGAGATATCTATCAAAATCTCCGCCCCTAGGGCTAGGTTTAACCAGCTCCAAGGCGGAAAACCGAATATGAGTAGCATCACCACAGTGTACCAAATTGATATGCCGGGAAATTGGCGTATCCCGTTTATTCCTAATATCAGAGAGATGCTCTCCTACCCTCCTCCGGAGTTGTCTCAGGGTCTTGCCTACGTAGTCCATAGGACACGTGCAAGAAGCCCTATAGACAACTCCGGAGGTCCTACAATTAGCATTGGAATTGCTCCAGAGAGGATGATTTTAGGAAGCAGGCAACAGATCTTTTTGATCGCTTCCTAGAACGTGGATATCCGAGGCATATTTTACATCAGTCTTATACCTATGCTCTCAGTACCAATAGACACTCACTTATGACTCCGAGGGTACGTGAGAATGATCCTAACATCACACGTATAATTGGTACTTTTGATACCCAATCTGAGAGAGTGGCCTCGGTAATTAAAAAACATTGGAGGATTTTGAAGGCCGATCCTGACCTATCTAAGCACATTTCAAGATTCCCATGTATCACATATAGGCGGGGACGGTCACTGGGTGATAAGCTCACCCATAGTATGTACCAGGCACCTAGACCAGAAGGGACTTGGCTGGATAGAAAAATTGTCGGGATGTTCCGTTGTGGTGACTGCAAGTTTTGCGGGTCAATGGAACAGTGTAAGAGAATTAAGAGCGCGGCCACTGGAAAAATTTTCTATCTACGCGATTTCTGTAATTGTAGGACCTCCGGAGTTGTCTATAGGGCTTCTTGCACGTGTCCTATGGACTACGTAGGCAAGACCCTGAGACAACTCCGGAGGAGGGTAGGAGAGCATCTCTCTGATATTAGGAATAAACGGGATACGCCAATTTCCCGGCATATCAATTTGGTACACTGTGGTGATGCTACTCATATTCGGTTTTCCGCCTTGGAGCTGGTTAAACCTAGCCCTAGGGGCGGAGATTTTGATAGATATCTCTTGCAGAAAGAATCGGCATGGATATTTAAAATGGGCTCTCTTACACCAGGAGGGCTTAACGAGCAGCTTTCATTCAATTGCTTCCTCCCCACTTAGCGTATACTAGGTTCTATACTGCTTGTAAAACCCAAATTGCACTACTCTGGAAGACTAACCCCCTGTTTTTAAGGGGGTTTGTCTAGATTGCTAGACCTGATCACTCTTTATCCTGTAACTGTACTTGCCTGTAATGAGCTGTGGAGGTTATATATTTGATTTATTATTCATATGTATTGTTCTATATGCTCCATATGTATCTGTAAAATGTTATTCTGTATTGAATGTTTTATCCCCTCATGGTTACCTATGGGCTCAGGAGGGGGGGTGCTCTCCGTGGACGCGGCGCATTAGCCTAACACTGTACCGTTTTGTATCTTAAATCGTCTAATGGATCTCTGATAACATTAAGTCCATAGAATATATCTAAGTTTGCATTCTGAGGCATTGCGCTTGCGTGCCCACATTCTTTCAATTATGTCACATGATCGGTGCTGTTTGGGCTGTGGGCGCCGCTTCCATAGAGACCGCGCGCATGCGCGGTGGCTCCCTACTCCCTGTCTATGGGTTTTACCTTTGCTGTGCACTGTCCGGCGCGCGCGCATGCGCGGTTGTCCCTGATCCTCCGTGTATAGGATTGATCCAGGTGGGGCTCCGTCCGGCGCGCGCGCATGCGCGGTTGCCTCCTTATCCTCTGTTCACAGGATTGGTCCATGTGGGGCTCCGTCCGGCGCGTGCACGGTGCACGGGCGTATTGGGCATGCGCGGTCTGCTGGATTAGCTGATTGCTAGTCGTTTTGACCCTCGCTGGCCCTTGTCATTGCTCGTGCATAGTGCGCGCGCCATACTGGGCGGGTGTACTATTTACTTTGATTATATTCCTCCGGTCTGTGCCCAGGTGTTCTGAGTGATGGGGAGCATATATAGCTCCACTTGGCTGTGCAGATTCATGGCGATCATTTGGGGCTGTGGTGGTCATCTGTACAGCATCATCTGTGCCATCGCTGACTCTGTTATCCAACGCCATGGATCTGCACACCTGACTCATACATCTTACTGGGCAAGTACTATCTGCTAATGGATTTTCATCTATTCATGCCAATGTGATAATTTTTTAAATGTTGATCTCTATATATATATCTCCATGTTGATTCAATATACTTACTTCATAGCCTCCTGATGAACCGCACTTTCTGTGTGGGGAAACGCGTCGAGGTGGAGTACTGAGGTGGAAATTGCCATATGGAATTATAAAGCTGATGGTTCAATTCTATTAAAAGGATGTCTACAGAGCAACAAGTTTAGTGGACTGTATGGACTGCTATACTCCATAATCACTGGTACTGAATGAATGACTAATCCTAACCCATGAGTTAAGTCCTCTGACCCTTCTCTGAATGTGAACCACTGCTTATTTCCTGAAAATTTATCTATCTGTGTATTTTTGTACATGGCCTATATGGTCATATGTTTGTTTACACTGTTGGTGCTGAATTTTTATTGTAATAAATTTTGAATAATTGGGAATACCTGTTTATAAGCCATTATACTAGCAAACAGTCAGTGTGCCTAGTGGCATCCTAAACGTGGCTATTGTACTTTTGTGTAGTCACACTAGTGGAAAGATATTTGCAGCACGTCTGCCTGCATTGCACACTCCAACTTTTTTAAACTAAGCCATTATACTAGCAAACAGTCAGTGTACCTAGTGGCATCCTAAACGTGGCTATTGTACTTTTGTCTATTCACACTATTGTAAAGATATTTGCAGCATGTCTGCCTGCATTGCACACTCCAACTTTTTTAAACTAAGCCATTATACTAGCAAACAGTCAGTGTACCTAGTGGCATCCTAAACGTGGCTATTGTACTTTTGTCTATTCACACTATTGTAAAGATATTTGCAGCATGTCTGCCTGCATTGCACACTCCAACTTTTTTAAACTAAGCCATTATACTAGCAAACAGTCAGTGTACCTAGTGGCATCCTAAACGTGGCTATTGTACTTTTGTCTATTCACACTATTGTAAAGATATTTGCAGCATGTCTGCCTGCATTGCACACTCCAACTTTTTTAAACTAAGCCATTATACTAGCAAACAGTCAGTGTACCTAGTGGCATCCTAAACGTGGCTATTGTACTTTTGTCTATTCACACTATTGTAAAGATATTTGCAGCATGTCTGCCTGCATTGCACACTCCAACTTTTTTAAACTAAGCCATTATACTAGCAAACAGTCAGTGTACCTAGTGGCATCCTAAACGTGGCTATTGTACTTTTGTCTATTCACACTATTGTAAAGATATTTGCAGCATGTCTGCCTGCATTGCACACTCCAACTTTTTTAAACTAAGCCATTATACTAGCAAACAGTCAGTGTACCTAGTGGCATCCTAAACGTGGCTATTGTACTTTTGTCTATTCACACTATTGTAAAGATATTTGCAGCATGTCTGCCTGCATTGCACACTCCAACTTTTTTAAACTAAGCCATTATACTAGCAAACAGTCAGTGTACCTAGTGGCATCCTAAACGTGGCTATTGTACTTTTGTCTATTCACACTATTGTAAAGATATTTGCAGCATGTCTGCCTGCATTGCACACTCCAACTTTTTTAAACTAAGCCATTATACTAGCAAACAGTCAGTGTACCTAGTGGCATCCTAAACGTGGCTATTGTACTTTTGTCTATTCACACTATTGTAAAGATATTTGCAGCATGTCTGCCTGCATTGCACACTCCAACTTTTTTAAACTAAGCCATTATACTAGCAAACAGTCAGTGTACCTAGTGGCATCCTAAACGTGGCTATTGTACTTTTGTCTATTCACACTATTGTAAAGATATTTGCAGCATGTCTGCCTGCATTGCACACTCCAACTTTTTTAAACTAAGCCATTATACTAGCAAACAGTCAGTGTACCTAGTGGCATCCTAAACGTGGCTATTGTACTTTTGTCTATTCACACTATTGTAAAGATATTTGCAGCATGTCTGCCTGCATTGCACACTCCAACTTTTTCAAACTAAGCCATTATACTAGCAAACAGTCAGTGTACCTAGTGGCATCCTAAACGTGGCTATTGTACTTTTGTGTAGTCACACTAGTGGAAAGATATTTGCAGCACGTCTGCCTGCATTGCACACTCCAACTTTTTTAAACTAAAGGTACCGTCACACTAAGCAACTTACCAGCGATCCCAACAACGATAGGGATCGCTGGTAAGTTGCTAGGAGGTTGCTGGTGAGATGTCACACTGCAACGCTCCAGCGATCCCACCAGCAACCTGACCTGGCAGGGATCGCTGGAGCGTCGCTACACAAGTTGCTGGTGAGCTCACCAGCAACCAGTGACAAGCCCCCAGCGCTGCTTGGAAGATGCTGCGCTTGGTAACTAAGGTAAATATCGGGTAACCAACCCGATATTTACCTTGGTTACCACCGCATGTGCAGAGAGCAGGGAGCAGCGCACACTGAGCGCTGGCTCCCTGCTCTCCTAGTTACAGCACACATCGGGTTAATTACCCGATGTGTGCTGCAGCTAAATGTGCACAGAGCAGGGAGCAGCGCACACTGCTTAGCGCTGGCTCCTTGCTCTCCTAGTTACAGCACACATCGGGTTAATTAACCCGATATGTGCTGCAGCTACATGTGCACAGAGCAGGGAGCAGCGCACACTGCTTAGCGCTGGCTCCTTGCTCTCCTAGTTACAGCACACATCGGGTTAATTAACCTGATGTGTGCTGCAGCTACATGTGCACAGAGCAGGGAGCAGCGCACACTGCTTAGCGCGGGCTCCTTGCTCTCCTAGTTACAGCACACATCGGGTTAATTAACCCGATGTGTGCTGCAGCTACATGTGCACAGAGCAGGGAGCAGCGCACACTGCTTAGTGCTGGCTCCTTGCTCTCCTAGTTACAGCACACATCGGGTTAATTAACCCGATGTGTCCTGCAGCTACATGTGCACAGAGCAGGAGCCGGCACTGACAGTGAGAGCGGCGGAGGCTGGTATCAATGGTAAATATCGGGTAACCAAGGACAGGGCTTCTTGGTTACCCGATGTTTACATTGGTTACCAGCCTCTGCAGAAGCCGGCTCCTGCTGCCTGCACATTTAGTTGTTGCTGTTTCGCTGTCACACACAGCGATCTGTGCTTCACAGCGGGACAGCAACAACTAAAAAATGGCCCAGGACATTCAGCAACAACCAATGACCTCACAGCAGGGGCCAGGTTGTTGCTGGATGTCACACTAAGCAACATCGCTAGCAACGTCACAAAAGTTGTTCGTTAGCAGCGACGTTGCTAGCGATGTTGCTTAGTGTGACGGGGCCTTAAGCCATTATACTAGCAAACAGTCAGTGTACCTAGTGGCATCCTAAACGTGGCTATTGTACGTTTGTGTAGTCACACTAGTGGAAAGATATTTGCAGCACCTCTGCCTGCATTGCACACTCCAACTTTTTTAAACTAAGCCATTATACTAGCAAACAGTCAGTGTACCCAGTGGCATCCTAAACGTGGCTATTGTACTTTTGTGTAGTCACACTAGTGGAAAGATATTTGCAGCACGTCTGCCTGCATTGCACACTCCAACTTTTTTAAACTAAGCCATTATACTAGCAAACAGTCAGTGTACCTAGTGGCATCCTAAACGTGGCTATTGTACTTTTGTCTAGTCACACTACTGCAAATCTATGTGCAGCACCTCTGCATGACACCCTCCTGCTCTGTTTTTAATAAGCTATAATGATAGCAAAAAATACTG
This sequence comes from Anomaloglossus baeobatrachus, assembly GCF_048569485.1. Lineage (NCBI taxonomy): Eukaryota > Metazoa > Chordata > Amphibia > Anura > Aromobatidae > Anomaloglossus > Anomaloglossus baeobatrachus. The sequence goes on along the minus strand of NC_134355.1, from coordinate 104,420,472 downwards.
CCATTTAGTGGCATCATAGAACTGGCTGTTGTATTCCATTAGTGCCCCACTGGTGACAAGCTATTTCTAGCACCTCTGCATGACACCCTCCTGCTCTGTTTTTAATAAGCTATAATGATAGCACAAAATACTGCCATTTAGTGGCATCATAGAACTGGCTGTTGTATTCCATTAGTGCCCCACTGGTGACAAGCTATTTATAGCACCTCTACATGACACCCTCATGCACATTTTGCTACGCTAATGTTATAGCAAACTCATGGAATTCATTGCTGCATTTCATAATTCGGAGGGATAGAAAGTCAGGCTTCCTTTAGCTTTTCCTTCTGTTCATAGACAGCATCTCCAAGACAAATTTCCCCTCCACGTCTAAGTGTGGAGAGGCAGCTAGTGCGCATGCGTGTGCCGATTTACCCCAGCTGCAGCATAATTACAGTGTTTCGCCTAGTGAGTATGCTCAGCCTGACTGTGTTATTCCTGACGCTAAGTCTTCATTTCGGGATACAGCGCATGCTCCCACACTAAGTGTGAAAAGCCTCTTTGCACAGGTGCTTGCATTCCGTGCCGGGTCTAAGTCCTGTTTTGTGCCTAGACACCATGCTAAAGCTGATAGTCTTTTTTCAGAGACTGTATTTCATGCTACTGAGCATGCTCAGGCACTTCCTGCATCAGAGACTAGGTCTGGTAATGAACTCTTTGGCCCTGCCCCTGATGTGGGGGTCCCATATAGACCACAGGACATCAGGTGTCCTCCCAAATGGCTTGCAGAGGCCCACCCCTATGACTTGTCACCGCATTATTGATGGTCAGACGATGACTGGTGAGGTGTTTGGGTCATGGCAGCCATGAGGTCATCATTGAAGTTGCGGTTCCAAATAGGACGCTAGTTATGCCACTCATGACGTGTCACTCTACTTTTGTCTCCAGGAGGTGCATTGTGGTTCACCCTGGTTTGGGGCGGACCCAGGTTATAAAAGGGGCTGGAGCCAACAAGGAGGTGCGCAGTCTTCTATTATGCTACGAAAGAGCACACCTCCATGTGTTGAACCCATTGCGGCTTTAGGCCAGAGGTAGGCAGGGATAGGGTGTCGATGCAGGCCACCACCACAGTTGGTAACGCAGAACGGTTAAGACCAGCTCCTGTCCTACCAGTCCTGCTTGTGCAGCCCAGTGGCATTAACAGGGCTGCTGCTGCTGATGCGCCTGCTGTCCACAGGTGTGCCCCTACGCACACGGTCAGCGTACTCAATGGCCCCTGTGTTGTTAACAGGGAGTTCCTGGGCTGGGTGGGCATGTGGAACCTGTGACGCTAACAGGGCTCACAGTCTCCAGATACGAATAGCGTCTAACTTGGTTCAGGCTACTATTAGTTTCATAGCCACACAGCTCTGCTGTATCCTCCACCAAACCTTCCAGTTGCCAACCTCTCCTTTTCCAACTGGGAGCACGGTGGACACTGACTGCTGATGGGGATATATACCTTTCGCTTTCTTTTCTTATTAATTTTCGTTATATAGCGGTAACATAGTATATACCACTTTATCCAAATCTGCCAGTCCCACTGTAACAGATGGTGTTTCTTCAGCAAATGTTACAGTTGCTTAACCACCAAATCCACGGACCAAAACTTTTTTCCCCTTTCCAACACACCTGTTCCCCTTTCCACCAGCATCTGTCCTTTTTCAACTCATTTTGGTATATGCAGGGACACCGTACTCAACGCCATCTCAGCACAGCAGCCATCCCTCGGTCCCTCCGATGTGGACAAGTAAAAGACCATTTCCTCCTATCCATGACAAAGCGTTGAGATTCACTCTGTGCAGCACTGGTGTTTAGTGGAAAAGTAGATCTAAGATTGCGTACCACATTCTGCAGATACTCCTGTATACGTGCGTCCATTTCTATGGCAGGAATTAGTTCGCCAAATTTTGTCTTGTACCGGGGATCTAACAGTGTGGCAACCCAGTATTCAGGATTACTTCGAATTCATACAATCCGAGGGTCATGTAGGTAGTGCAGCAAGAAGGCGCTCATGTGTCTTGTGCATCCAGGAGGACCAAGTCCTTGGTGTGTTGGTGGCAGAGAGGTGAGAATCGTGCATCCTTCCTCTGCCCTCTCCCCACAACCTCGCACAACCGAAATGTGAGCAAGCTCTCACTCATCTGCTGAGTCTTCCATGCCCATCGCCAGTTCGTCCTCCATTTCTTCATGGGCTCCTGCACTTTCATCAACACTTTTTGCTGATACTATGCGCCCTTGTTAATCCCTCTCCCTCACCATGAATGCCGCATAGGTGCCGCTGACCATCTGGACCTCGTAGATCTTGTTATCCCTTCCGCATATGACTCCTCCTGTACTTCCTCCCCTTCCTCTTGTCCCAACACCTGACTCCGAATAATAATTACAGTGTGCTCCATCATGTAGATGACCAGAATAGTCACGCTGAGAATGACATTGCCAGTGCTAAACATCTTCGTCGACATTTGTAAACTGTGTAGCAGGGTGCATAGGTCCTTGATCTGACACCACTCCAGCAGCGTGATCTGCACCACCTCTTGATCAAGTTATCCCAGGCTATATGTCATACCGTATTTCAGCAGGGCTCTGCGGTGCTGCCACACACGCTGCAACATGTGCAGATTCCAATTCCTGCGTGTCGGAACGTCGCATTTCCGGCGTTTAACTGCCAGACCCTAAGACTTCCGGAGTGATGAAAGTTGTTGAGATTCTGTGTGCGTACGATAGAAGTGAGCACATAGCGAGCGTGCCCGCTGCACAAGGCCATGTAGGCCGGGATGGTGTTTTAAAAATTGCTGGAGAATTCGGTTCAACACGTGAGCCATACAAGGCACGTGTGTCACATTGCCCTGACGATGGCCCGCAGCCAGGTTTGCATCATTGCCGCACACGGCTGTTAAGTCACCAACGGAGTCCGCTCCGTCAATTTGTACTCCGGTCGCCAGGTGACAACGTGTTCCTTTCATGAATAGTGCTGATGATGGGAGAGGAGTCGATGCCAGCGGCGCAGGTGGACGCAGGTAATGCTCACCCACTGGGCTGCATTACCTTGACAGATGCAGAATCTCTGGCTGAATGTAGCTGGTGGGTATCTCACAGATGAAATACCATCATTCAGCTACAACCAATGGGAAGACACCACACCCTTTTTTATGCCCATCCTGTCTGCAGACCACTGCCAGACATAGCTATGACCTCTGGTTACTTTTACCCCCAGTTCAGTTTTATGATTTTGTGTGCTTGTTACCTGACTACTTTTCCTGCTTGCTGTTTATGTACCTTGTTGGCCGATCCGCATTTCACCTCTGCTTGTTTTCTGATTAAGTCCTGGCCGTCCCATTCTGTTCCTGTTCCTCAATTAATGTTTTGACCCTGCCTGATTACTATTCTCTGGAACTGCAGCCTTCCACAGGTATTAATCACCTTGGGCCCTGTGCAATTCCTAATCCCTGTATAGGGGTTAAAGGGTTTCAGGGTTCTAGGCGTCCTGCTTGGTGAGTGGCTTCCCTCTAGCCTATCATTAACAGCCCATCTGAGTGTGTGGATCAAGGAAGGCGTTACACCGTGCTCTCTGCAGAAGGCCATGTGGTCCAGGATAGTGCTTTAAAAATTGCTGGACAACCAGGTTCAACACGTGAACCACACAAGCCATGTGTGTCACATTGTCACAGCGAAGGGCCGCACCCATGTTTGCATCATTGTCGCACCCGGCCTTCCCTGGCTGCTGGTTGAGTGGAGACAACCATTGATGAAACTCGGTATCCAGAGCTAACCGTCCACAACTTCTCAGCGGTGTGACTCACATTTCCCATACATTTCAAAGTAAAACTTTGACCGCCTGATGGCATTGAGCTCTGCTGCCAGCATAGTAAGGAGGTGTGTGGTAGTGCTTGTGCGCAGTTACAAGGAAGGGTGGCCTGACCACACAGGGTTTGCACCAAGGTGGAGGACCCACACGAGGTTGAAGAGGCAGAAGCAGTGTATTAACTTATACATACAGAAGAAGGATTAAAACAACTCGTGGGGACGGCAAGACTTGGACAGCAGACCCTTCTCCATCTCTCACCATAGTTTGCCAGTGCCCAGTCAGTGACATGTAATGACCCTGTCTATGCTAACTGGTCCAAGTATCTGTGTTGAAATGCACCCTGTCGCACACAGAGTTTCTCAAGGAAGTGGTGATGTTGTGTGCGACATGCTGGTGTAGCGCGGGCATGCTGTTCTTGGAGAAGCAGTGGTGATTGGGCATCTTGTACTGGATCACAGCGACAGACATAAGGTCTCTAAAATCCTGTGTGTCCACTAGGCGGAAAGGCAGCATTTCGGTAGCCAACAGCTTACAGAGGGATAGAGTCAACCTCTTCGCTTTGTCATGGGTCACAGGAAGTGGCCTTTTATTTGACCACATCTGAGGGACAGAGATCTGGCTGCTGTGTGTAGACGGTGTTGAGTAGGGTGTCCCTGGAAAAATGCAGGTTTGTGAGGAAAGTGCAGGCGGAGACATGATGTTGCCTTCATCCAACGTTGGTGCTATCGATGTCTGAGAGAGCTGTACACACTCACTTGTTTCCCCTTCCAAACCAACTGACGACCTACCAAGCAAACTGCCTGTTGCGGTTACAGTGGTGGAAGTTGTGGGTGGAAAAACAGGTGTGACAGCTGTCCCCACAGTCCTAGAAGATGACGAGCGCGCGGATGCACTGGAAGGGGCAGGCGGTGGATGGTTCGCTCAGCTAGGCCGCATTGCAGCACGGTGAGCTTCCCACCGGGCCATATGATATTTATTCATGTGACGATTTATGGAAGAAGTTGTCAAACTGCTGAGGTTTTGACCTCTACTAAGAGAACCATGACAAATTTTACAGATCACATAATTTGGGCGATCTTTTTCTATGTCAAAAAAGGACCAGGCTAGGCAAGGCTTAGAGGCCATGCGACCTGTTGATCCACCCCGAATAATGCTCAGAGGCAGAGTGGTGGCTGAGGATGCAGTTGTAGACGTGCTACCAGTGCTCCGACTCTGTCCAGGAAGGCGCAAGGTAACTTCGTCGTCGGTTGCATCCTCCTCCACCGCCTCTGTTGACCTCCTCGAGTGTCTGACTGTGGGTTGACAGTAGGTGGGATCTAGAACTTCATCATCAATTGTTGTGTTTGCACTCCCCTCCCCCTCAGAACGAGCCTCTTCTTGCCCTGACCGAATATTTAAGTTGTCATACCAATCGGGTATCTGCGTCTCATCTTCATCAGTATGTTCCTCATTGTCTATAACCACAGGTGTTGGAAAGGCAGCATTTTGGTAGCCAACAGTTTGCAGATGCTGAAAGTCAACCTCCAAGCCATGTCATGCCCTTCTAAAAGCATGTAAAACACAGCGAGGGGACTCCAACCACAGTCTCCCTCGTTTACACTAACTGTGCCACACACACCCCACTTGACTGGCATTGGTTGACACCCCTTTTGAAAAAGAAAAAGATGCTTTGCATGAAGCACTCTCAAAAATACGCGTTCCTTTCCCGTCCCCTGGCTGACCCAGGGGAAGAAAAGTCCTCTGAGAGCCATGACTTGTTCATCTTGGTTCTTTTAGAAACACAGCGAGGGGACTCCAACCACAGTCTCCCTCGTTGACACTAATTGGGCCACACACACCCCACTTGACTGGCATCAGTTGACCCCCATTTTCAAGATGAAAAAGATGCTTTGCATGAAGCACTCTCAAAAATATGCGTGCCTTTCCCATCCCCTGGCTGACCCAGGGGAAGAAAAGTCCTCTGAGAGCCATGACTTGTTCATCTTGGTTCTTTTAGAAACACAGCGAGGGGACTCCAACCACAGTCTCCCTCGTTGACACTAATTGGGCCACACACACCCCACTTGACTGGCATCAGTTGACCCCCATTTTCAAGATGAAAAAGATGCTTTGCATGAAGCACTCTCAAAAATACGCGTGCCTTTCCCATCCCCTGGCTGACCCAGGGGAAGAAAAGTCCTCTGAGAGCCATGACTTGTTCATCTTGGTTCTTTTAGAAACACAGCGAGGGGACTCCAACCACAGTCTCCCTCGTTTACACTAACTGTGCCACACACACCCCACTTGACTGGCATCGGTTGACCCCCCTTTTGAAAAAGAAAAAGATGCTTTGCATGAAGCACTCTCAAAAATACGCGTGCCTTTCCCGTCCCCTGGCTGACCCAGGGGAAGAAAAGTCCTCTGAGAGCCATGACTTGTTCATCTTGGTTCTTTTAGAAACACAGCGAGGGGACTCGAACCACAGTCTCCCTCGTTTACACTAACTGTGCCACACACACACCCCACTTGACTGGCATCGGTTGACCCCCCTTTTGAAAAAGAAAAAGATGCTTTGCATGAAGCACTCTCAAAAATACGCGTGCCTTTCCCGTCCCCTGGCTGACCCAGGGGAAGAAAAGTCCTCTGAGAGCCATGACTTGTTCATCTTGGTTCTTTTAGAAACACAGCGAGGGGACTCCAACCACAGTCTCCCTCGTTGACACTAATTGGGCCACACACACCCTTCTTGACTGGCATCAGTTGACCCCCATTTTCAAGATGAAAAAGATGCTTTGCATGAAGCACTCTCAAAAATACGCGTGCCTTTCCCGTCCCCTGGCTGACCCAGGGGAAGAAAAGTCCTCTGAGAGCCATGACTTGTTCATCTTGGTTCTTTTAGAAACACAGCGAGGGGACTCCAACCACAGTCTCCCTCGTTTACACTAACTGTGCCACACACACCCCACTTGACTGGCATCGGTTGACCCCCCTTTTGAAAAAGAAAAAGATGCTTTGCATGAAGCACTCTCAAAAATACGCGTGCCTTTCCCGTCCCCTGGCTGACCCAGGGGAAGAAAAGTCCTCTGAGAGCCATGACTTGTTCATCTTGGTTCTTTTAGAAACACAGCGAGGGGACTCCAACCACAGTCTCCCTCGTTGACACTAATTGGGCAACACACACCACTTGACTGGCATCAGTTGACCCCCATTTTCAAGATGAAAAAGATGCTTTGCATGAAGCACTCTCAAAAATACGCGTGCCTTTCCCGTCCCCTGGCTGACCCAGGGGAAGAAAAGTCCTCTGAGAGCCATGACTTGTTCATCTTGGTTCTTTTAGAAACACAGCGAGGGGACTCCAACCACAGTCTCCCTCGTTTACACTAATTGGGCCACACACACCCCACTTGACTGGCATCAGTTGACCCCCATTTTCAAGATGAAAAAGATGCTTTGCATGAAGCACTCTCAAAAATACGCGTGCCTTTCCCGTCCCCTGGCTGACCCAGGGGAAGAAAAGTCCTCTGAGAGCTATGACTTGTTCATCTTGGTTCTTTTAGAAACACAGCGAGGGGACTCCAACCACAGTCTCCCTCGTTTACACTAACTGTGCCACACACACCCCACTTGACTGGCATCGGTTGACCCCCCTTTTGAAAAAGAAAAAGATGCTTTGCATGAAGCACTCTCAAAAATACGCATGCCTTTCCCATCCCCTGGCTGACCCAGGGGAAGAAAAGTCCTCTGAGAGCCATGACTTGTTCATCTTGGTTCTTTTAGAAACACAGCGAGGGGACTCCAACCACAGTCTCCCTCGTTGACACTAATTGGGCCACACACACCCCACTTGACTGGCATCAGTTGACCCCCATTTTCAAGATGAAAAAGATGCTTTGCATGAAGCACTCTCAAAAATACGCGTGCCTTTCCCGTCCCCTGGCTGACCCAGGGGAAGAAAAGTCCTCTGAGAGCCATGACTTGTTCATCTTGGTTCTTTTAGAAACACAGCGAGGGGACTCCAACCACAGTCTCCCTCGTTTACACTAACTGTGCCACACACACCCCACTTGACTGGCATCGGTTGACCCCCCTTTTGAAAAAGAAAAAGATGCTTTGCATGAAGCACTCTCAAAAATACGCGTGCCTTTCCCGTCCCCTGGCTGACCCAGGGGAAGAAAAGTCCTCTGAGAGCCATGACTTGTTCATCTTGGTTCTTTTAGAAACACAGCGAGGGGACTCCAACCACAGTCTCCCTCGTTTACACTAACTGTGCCACACACACCCCACTTGACTGGCATCGGTTGACCCCCCTTTTGAAAAAGAAAAAGTTGCTTTGCATGAAGCACTCTCAAAAATACGCGTGCCTTTCCCGTCCCCTGGCTGACCCAGGGGAAGAAAAGTCCTCTGAGAGCCATGACTTGTTCATCTTGGTTCTTTTAGAAACACAGCGAGGGGACTCCAACCACAGTCTCCCTCGTTTACACTAACTGTGCCACACACACCCCACTTGACTGGCATCGGTTGACCCCCCTTTTGAAAAAGAAAAAGATGCTTTGCATGAAGCACTCTCAAAAATACGCGTGCCTTTCCCGTCCCCTGGCTGACCCAGGGGAAGAAAAGTCCTCTGAGAGCCATGACTTGTTCATCTTGGTTCTTTTAGAAACACAGCGAGGGGACTCCAACCACAGTCTCCCTCGTTGACACTAATTGGGCCACACACACCCCACTTGACTGGCATCAGTTGACCCCCATTTTCAAGATGAAAAAGATGCTTTGCATGAAGCACTCTCAAAAATACGCGTGCCTCTCCCGTCCCCTGGCTGACCCAGGGGAAGAAAAGTCCTCTGAGAGCCATGACTTGTTCATCTTGGTTCTTTTAGAAACACAGCGAGGGGACTCCAACCACAGTCTCCCTCGTTTACACTAACTGTGCCACACACACCCCACTTGACTGGCATCGGTTGACCCCCCTTTTGAAAAAGAAAAAGATGCTTTGCATGAAGCACTCTCAAAAATACGCGTGCCTTTCCCGTCCCCTGGCTGACCCAGGGGAAGAAAAGTCCTCTGAGAGCCATGACTTGTTCATCTTGGTTCTTTTAGAAACACAGCGAGGGGACTCCAACCACAGTCTCCCTCGTTTCCACTAACTGGGCCACACACACCCCACTTGCCTGGCATCGGTTGAGCCCCCTTTTGAAAAAGAAAAAGATGCTTTGCATGAAGCACTCTCAAAAATACGCGTGCCTTTCCCGTCCCCTGGCTGACCCAGGGGAAGAAAAGTCCTCTGAGAGCCATGACTTGTTCATCTTGGTTCTTTTAGAAACACAGCGCGGGACTCCAACCACAGTCTCCCTCGTTTCCACTAACTGGGCCACACACACCCCACTTGCCTGGCATCGGTTGAGCCCCCTTTTGAAAAAGAAAAAGATGCTTTGCATGAAGCACTCTCAAAAATACGCGTGCCTTTCCCGTCCCCTGGCTGACCCAGGGGAAGAAAAGTCCTCTGAGAGCCATGACTTGTTCATCTTGGTTCTTTTAGAAACACAGCGAGGGGACTCCAACCACAGTCTCCCTCATTGACACTAATTGGGCCACACACACCCCACTTGACTGGCATCAGTTGACCCCCATGTTCAAGATAAAAAGATGCTCTGCATGAAGCACTCTCAAAAATACGCGTGCCTTTCCCGTCCCCTGGCTGACCCAGGGGAAGAAAAGTCCTCTGAGAGCCATGACTTGTTCATCTTGGTTCTTTTAGAAACACAGCGAGGGGACTCCAACCACAGTCTCCCTCATTGACACTAATTGGGCCACACACACCCCACTTGACTGGCATCAGTTGACCCCCATTTTCAAGATAAAAAGATGCTCTGCATGAAGCACTCTCAAAAATACGCGTGCCTTTCCCGTCCCCTGGCTGACCCAGGGGAAGAAAAGTCCTCTGAGAGCCATGACTTGTTCATCTTGGTTCTTTTAGAAACACAGCGAGGGGACTCCAACCACAGTCTCCCTCGTTGCCACTAACTGGGCCACACACACCCCACTTGACTGGCATCGGTTGACCCCCCCTTTTGAAAAAGAAAAAGATGCTTGGCATGAAGCACTCTCAAAAATACGCGTGCCTTTCCCGTCCCCTGGCTGACCCAGGGGAAGAAAAGTCCTCTGAGAGCCATGTCCACATTGTCAGTGGACAGACACTTGTGCTTATCTGCCAGCAGACCCCCAGCAGCACTGAAGACAGGTTCCGAGAGAACGCTGGCTGCAGGACACGACAAGATCCCCAAGGCGTACGTGGCGAGCTCAGGCAATTTATCCAGATTGGAAGCCTAAAATGAGCAGGGCTCAAGTTGCACAATAATGGAATCGATGTTTCCTTGCATATACTCATATATCTGTGTGTCCTCCTCTTTTTCCTTGTCCAGCTGTTTTGTTTTCGCATGAGTATATGTCCTTGTCACTTTCCCATGTGTTTGAGTTGTTTGTCACCTTTTGGACACCTTTGAGGGTGTTTTCTAGGTGTTTTTCTGTGTTTGTGATTGCCTGCCATTGTTTCCTATGCAGTTCGAGTTCGGTTCGTCGAACGTTCGACGAGCTGAACTCGAACGGGACCTCCGTTCGGCGAACCGGCCTCGAGCCGAACCGGGACCGGTTCGCTCATCTCTAGTAGCAAGTGCTTTTCTTGGAATGCCGTGTTTTTTTGCCTCCATGCATAACGCCTTTTTGTATGACCAAATAACACAATCTTTGTTTCATCAGTCCACAGGACCTTCTTCCAAAATGTAACTGGCTTGTCCAAATGTGCTTTTGCATACCTCAGGCGACTCTGTTTGTGGCGTGCTTGTAGAAACGGCTTTTTTCGCATCACTCTCCCATACAGCTTCTCCTTGTGCAACGTGCGCTGTGTTGTTGACCGATGCACATTGACACCATCTGCAGGAAGATGATGCTGCAGGTCTTTGTAGGTGATCTGTGGATTGTCCTTGACTGTTCTCACCATTCTTCTTCTCTGCCTTTCTGATATTGTTCTTGGCCTGCCACTTCTGGGCTTAACAAGAATTGTACCTGTGTTCTTCCATTTCCTTACTATGTTCCTCACAGTGGAAACTGACAGTTTAAATCTCTGAGACAACTTCATGTATCCTTCCCCTGAACAACTATGTTGAATAATCTTTGTTTTCAGATCATTTGAGAGTTGTTTTGAGGAGGCCATGATGCCACTCCTCATAGGAGATTCAAATAGGAGAACAACTTGCAAGTGGCCACCTTAAATACCTTTTCTCATGATTGGATACACCTGCCTATGAAGTTCAAAGCTCAATGAGGTTACAAAACCAATTTAGTGCTTTAGTAAGTCAGTAAAAAGTAGTTAGGAGTGTTCAAATCAAGAAATTGATAAGGGTGCCAATACTTTTGCACCAGTCAAATTTTGTTTAAATGCGGATTGCACATTTTCTGTTAGTACAATAAACCTCATTTCAATCTAGAAATATTACTGAGTCCATCAGTTATTAGATATATGAAACTGAAATAGCTGTTGCAAAAACCCAAATTGTTATAAAGAAAAAAGGTTAACATTAATAGGGGTGCCCAAACTTTTTCATATGACTGTATGTATCTCTCTCTCCCTTTATTAACATGATTCTACCCCCAAAAAGAATTGAATATATACTTATAAAATCAAAAGTATGCATCAATATATTTAACAGATAAATAGGTTAGGACGGACCTCAAATCTCCATTTTATCAAAAATTCTCATATTCACTATTGAGTCTGTGAGGGGAGAGGGTATTAAGCATGTGAATCCAATAGGATTCCCTTTCTTTAAGTTTTTCAACCCTGTTTCCCCTACATCTCAATGGTGGGACATGTTCTAAAACCTGGAATCTCAATTGCGAGATCATATGTCCATACTGAATAAAATGATGTGGAATGGGCAACATAACCAACTTACATCTTAAAGTGGACTTGTGCTTCCCAATGCGGTCCCAGATATGTTGGGTTGTCTCACCAATATATCCGAGACTGCATGGACGTTTCTCCACAATGGACAGGTTTACAGATGGTGTTGTGGAGAAACAGCCCCACGAAGACACTTTTCCACAAGAATTGACTATTCCTCTTCAGCCAGCTCTAGTAGTGAAATGGAGTCTCATAATGTTCCCTTTTTAAGACAACGCCGTACATACAACCAAAAAAGACAAGGAGGGGGCAGAGGAGAGCCCATTCCAGAAAAATGGATGTCAACGAGATCCCAGGTAGGACGGACCTCATTTTTAATATCTTCTCCTACACTTTGTCCCCCCTTGAATCGAAAGTATTACAAAAAGGTTTAACTTTCTGTCCGACACCATACTTCGACACCTTTAAGTTGGAACAGGAATTGAACAAATTCTATAGGTCAATGAGACTAAAAGTACACTTTAATCAACCTTCTCAAGATCATAGCTCTATATCCTCTAATACACAGCAATCTACACTATTTTCTTTCCGTAATCTTAATATTACTATGTCAAGTAGTTTCATGCCACCCCGTACTTATCATCCGGCAGAAACATTTATCTCATTCGCTAAATCAGACATTGACAAATTCATTGATACGGTCAAAAATGGAGAATTACAAGTTAAAAATAATTTGACTTCAGGTGAATCACAGGCCCTACAATATCTTAAAAATAATTCTTAAATAATAATTAAACCAGACGATAAGGGCGGAGCCCTGGTTGTGATGGATAAAAGCTATTACATCTCAGAAATAATGACACAATTAGCTGATATGTCCACTTATACACCTGTTCCATGGGATCCTACCAATGATATCAAGAAAATTATTCTGGGCAAGATTCATTATTACTCTACCAATGGAATTATAGACACTAAAGTGGCCACTTATAAGATCAATCCGGTTATTCCAGTTTTTTATACCTTGCCTAAGGTGCATAAAAATCTATGGCACCCACCGGGACACCCTATTGTGGCTTCCATTGATTCTATATTATCACCATTAGCAATTACTCTTGACCGTATACTATCACCTTTAGTGTCTAAAACTCCTTCATATTTACGTGATACAGGAGATTTTTTGTACCAACTACAATCCTTGGGCCCACTCCCACCTAACTCTATCCTTGTTACCCTAGATTTCAATTCATTATACACGAGTATAGATCATAATCTTGGTATGCAAGCCATAGCTTGGTTTTTGAAACCACTTTAGTGATTTTTCCAAATGTTGTGCCACCTTATGCAAACATCTTCATGACGCATTTTGAATCTATTTTCATGTATACCCACTCTCTATTTCAGAATCATATTTCAATGAATAAAAGATACATAGATGATATTTGTATCATCTTCACAGGTCCTCAGATGCTTTTTGATGACTTTTTTCATTATCTAAATACCAAAGTAGAAGGCTTAACCTTCACCCAACACATTGATCACTCTAAGATTCATGTACACTCATGTACTGAGTGTAATAGAAGTCAATGGAGAACTCGAGAATTTTTTCGGAAGAAACTTGCTCAAGTTTCCCTTTGACTTCCATTATACTCTGTACGCAAGTCGCACCCATCCAAGCGTCCAAATGCTCATTACGGGTACCGAGCACCTGAGCATGGTAGTGCTCACTCCTTGCTAGAAACAATGCCATAAGACGACAATTTGTTTGGACTTCTGTGTTTTTGTTTGATAATGAAGGCTTTTGACATCCAGTGAAAATAATCCCAGATAATGGTGAAGAAAAAAATATATTTAACCAACTATTGTAATGCAAAGTGTTTCAGGGCTCATTGGGCCTTTTCTCAATAAAGAGAATATATAAACAGTACCCCGGGCGATTTTCCTTTTTTCCAATTTTTTTGTTCCCTCCCCTTCTACCAAGAGCCGTAACTTTTTTTTTTTTTTGGCAATTTTGCTATATGAGGGCTTATTTTTTGCGGGACAAGTTGTACTTTTGAATGAAACCATTAGTTTCACTATATAGTGTACTGGAAAACAGCAAAAATAATTCCAAGTGCGAAAAAATTGCAAAAAAAGTGTGACTGCCTGATTGTTTTTGGGATATTTTATTCACCGTGTTCACTATATGGTAAAACTGATTTGTCAGTGTCACGGGTGGACAGTAAGAGCAAAGAGCCCCTGCGCAAGAATTGTGTATGCACCCCCCCTGTCCTCCCCGAGGCAAAAAGTCCCCTCTGGGACTTTCAACAGCAGTGTGTCCCGGAGAGTCTATAGCGCAGTGATGCTACTGAGAAATGGAGATCAGCGCTGGACACCAGAGACAGCAGCGGTAGGTGAGTATATTATCACACTTTACATGCACACACACATATTTAGTGAATACAACATTTAATGGGAGTCTTCTTTAAAAATGGTAAGGTTGTTACCAGAAAATAGATCTACCTCTCCATACTGTCCACCCATGCTCTTACTTCGACATATAGTTCCTCTACTTCTCCATACATGCCCCCTACACTGCCACTTCTCCATACAATCCCCCCAATGCTCCCACTTATCCCTACTGCCTCCCTATACTCCCTCTTATCCATACAATCCCCCTATGCTCTAACTTATCCATACTGCCTCCCTATACTTCCTCTTCTCCATACAATCCTCCTATGTTCCCACTTATCCATACTGTTCCCCCCATGCTCCCACTTACCCATACATACTCTCACTGATCTATACTGCCCCCCAATGCTCCCACATATCCATACTGCCCCCCTATACTCTCACTTATCCATACTGCCCCCTATGCTGCCACTTATCAATGTTGTTCCCCCTAAGATCCCACTTATCAATACTGCCCACTATGCTCCCACTTATCCATACTGTCCCCTCTAAGCTTCCACTTACCCATACTGCCCCCTATACACTCACTTATCCATACTGCTCCCCTATACTCCCACTTATTTATATTGATCCCCTATGCTCCCACTTATCCATACTGTCCCCTATGCTCCCACTTATCCATACTGCCCCCTATGCTGCCACTTATCCATACTGTCCCCCCTAAGCTCCCAATTATCTATAATCCCCCCTATGCTGCCACCTATCTATACTGCCCCCATGGTCCCACTTATCCATACTATGCCCTCAAGTTCTTACCTCTCTATACAGTTAACCTCTTCTTCATACAGTTTCTTCACTTTTAAATACTGTGCCTCCCATTTTCCATGTGGTCCACTCACCCCAAACTGTTCTCTTTCTCACACTGTCCCTCAGTGTGTACTCACAGTCTCTGCAGTCTGACGCCGTGTCATTGCAGCCTCAGCGGCACAGTGAACAGCAGTGATGGTGCATAAATGTCTCTGCAGTGCACCGCGCACTGATGGCAGTTCCAGGCACATAGCACGACCTCGGTGGGCCCCCTGTGCTTGATATAAAGAGGTCCCGCAGCCGGTAACTGCGATTGTTAGAACGGGTCCATGGGCTATCAAATGTTACTACTATGCCCCGAGCACTGATGCAGCGCATAGCTGTGACATCTAATGGGCATTGGCCTATCAGAGGCCGCTCGCTAATATGCGCGACCTTTGATAGACCGGCGGCCATTAAACGTCACTGCTATGCGCTGCATGATGATGTCAGTACTCGGAGCATAGCAGTGACGTTTGATGGCCCATGGGCCCATTCTAACAATTGTGCTTACCGGCAGGCCCACTCTATATCAAGCACAGGGGGCCCACTGAGGACCCGGAGCCCACGCTCTCTAGCCAGGCCAGTCAGACACTGTTTGTAATGGGCCCCCTACCCCTCTAGGCCCTTCTGCAGCTGCACAGGCTGCACCAGCTATATGTCCACCAGTGGTGAGTGTGATGCCTAAGTTTGGTATGAGTTCGTAGACACCACACATGTATAGGTTTACCTTTATTTCAAAGGGTAAAAAAAATTCACAAGTTTGTCCAAAAAAAGGCACACTTTTTGCGCCATTTTCTGCGATCCATAGTGTTCTCATTTTTCGGGATCTATAGCTCAGTGATGGCTTATTTTGTGCAGCTCAAGCTGATGCTTTTAATAGTACCACATTTGCACAGATGCTATGTTTTGATCGCCTGTTATTGCATCTTGCGCAAAATATGTGGTGACCAAAAAACGTAATTTTAGCGTTTGGATTTTTTTGGCTGCTATGCCATTTACCGATCAGATTAATTGATTTTATATTTTGATAGATCAGGTATTTCCGAATGCGGTGATACCAAATATGTGTATATTTTATATTTTTTTTAAGGGGGTAATTTGAAATTATTATTATTTGGAAATACAAACAACAGACAGGAGCAGGAAATCAGGGACTGGAACAGACGGACGAGCGGGGAATGGTACAGGTCAGGGCACGTTAATAAGGAGTCAGATCAAACAGAATTCTCACCAGAGCCAGACACAGGCTGCAGAGCAAAACAATAACCAGCACCAGGATGCAATTTCAGAGGCCAGATATAGTGTCAACTGAAACCAGAATGAGGCTGATTGGAGTTAACCCCTGACATGACCAGGCCGGGTCTCGGAAACTCTTGAGCGGAAAATCCCGGCCCTGGGTCATGACACACACCTCTTTCAGTGGCAGCAGCTGGCCGAGTTTAAGAAGAAGTGACTCATGCTAGCTACAGGAACCATCACATGACCCTGTGCTACCATGGCAACCATCAGATCCATGTGACTATTGATGGAGCCAAGTAAGTGAATGTTTACTGCGTCGCGCTGTTTTATCTCCAGGTCACATTTTAACAGCAGGATGCAAGGGGTTAACAGGCGCTAGTGGGTCCCGGACCAACTGGTGGCTGATAGCCGCATATATCAGCTGTTCAAATCAGCTGACATGCGCAGGAATCACTGCCGGCTGCCCGCGGCAGTACATCATGTGTCGTGAAGAGGTTAAAACAAATAATTTAAATACAATTAAAACCATACCAAAGCCCTGCAGTGTTGCAAAGGGTGTGATGCCACAGAGCTTTGTAAATGAGAATTTAATCACAGGATAAATTGGTAAATTAAAACATAAAAAAAACAAATAGTCTATTCAAACCAAATGAGAGTTTAAAAATGAAAGTTAAAATGATGAAAAGTTTTGGGTGCTGAGCTGCAGTACCAAAGTGTGATTTTAAGTAATCTTGAAGATGTCATTAAAGTGTTTTGAGCACTGCACATGCACACACAAGTTGTCTGTTGTGGCGTGCCTGCGCTATGTGTTGATAAATTATAGGTGTTGCTATGTATGTGGTTGGTTGATGGAGCGTGCTACCCAAAAAATTAAAATAGGTGGAACATCCCTCTCACTATTGCATCTATGCCTTGAAATTTGTTTTAATGCACTATTAGTCTAACCTATTTGAGAAAGTGACCTGTGAGCCCTTAACTGTATTGTATATGGAGATGTGGTTCAGTAAAAATGTTTCTTCGCAGTTAATTGCAGTTACTTTCACTGGATATGAGCCTCCTCCATTTCCAAGAAAGAAACAGAGGTTCAAACACATCCTTGTCTCATAGCAAAAAAAATAAAAAACAAAGGATATTGGAAAATGCAAAAGAAAGACAAAAGCAAAAAAAAAAAACGAAAAAACTAAAAATATCATCAAGGGGTTAATATGTATATTATATGTATAAAATATATAATAAAAGTTCTACTATATTTTGGAAATGTAAAAACTGTTTTAAATGATCATCTGTACCTCTCGCTTGTCAATTACCTTCCCACTATATGTGTATATAAAAACAACTGTTTTAATGCGTATAAAATACTTATTTAAATTGGGGCTCCTAAGAAATAGCAGCTTATCACCAAGAAACATACTACCTGCTTTATCCCTTTCATGTTCAATGTTTTCATTCTTTTGTAGTTTTTCTTCCAAAGGATAAAAAGGTAGATCCTTTTAGAAAATCTATTTACAAAGACAAATGTTTATTTTATGAGAATTACTGTCACTTACTTAGATACATTTTGCGCCTTTGAAAACATGACCTCACGGGTTCTGTTTTCAAACACAGTGTATAGTCGAAGCTGTAATGAAATATAAGCAAATTATCTTCCAGGAAAAGGTGTTGTATAGCGATGCATCAATAGAGATACCATTCTAAAAAGCAGGAGAGTATTCCTATTGTTACTTTCATAAACAAAGATTTAAAGTTATTATTAAATTGAAAAAAGTTAATTAAACACAAGATATTCAGATAGCGTGCATGCCGGTGCGGTGCTTCTGAAGGCAAACAAACAGAATTTAAAGGGATTGTTTAGCACTAATCGTCTTTCTAAAGATCCATCTTGCCTCAACTTCTAATTTACTAACAAGCAATCATTATTTCTAGTATGCCACATGCAGTGGCGTAACTAGAGTTTGATGGGCCCCGATGCAAAGTTCAGACCTGCCCCCCCATCACGTACACCGACACTTGGGGTATGCGATAATGATGACACTGACACTTGGGGTATGGGATAATGACGCTGACACTTGGCTCTTACCCTCAGCACCCAGGTTTCCCATGATCTGAAATCCCTCTATCAGCACCCAGCTTTCCTATGTTCTGATATCCATCTTGTCCTCAGCACCCAGCTTCCCCATGCTATGTTAAACATCTTTCCCTCAACACCCAACTTTCCCGTATCAGAGCATGGGAAAGCTGGGTGCTGAGAGAAGATGTATAGCAGAGCATAGGAAAGCTGGGTGCTGAGGGAAAGAGCCTTTTTTCCTCAGCACAAAACGTTCCCATCCCCTGATTGTGTCTTTGTCCCTCCTTGTATATAGTTCTCTAAATACTATAATGGCACCTACATAGCCTTCCATATAATATAAAGGGTCCCACATAACCCTTCATATATTAGAATGCACCTCCATAGTCCTCCATAGTCCTCCATATATTATACTGCACCACATACCACACACCATGGAAATATTGACAAAAAGAGATTCTTAGCTTATGTATTGTCCAATCCATGTGAGCCCAATAACAAACGGCAAGGTGATCTAATTATATAGGGAAACTAACTGTAGGTGCCTCTAATGCAATGCCAATGTACCCTTATATTATTGAGTGCCACTGGATATGCTTTTGTACAATCTCATTATATCAAGAACCTAACTGTAAATGTCTCTATAGGTATGGTTCCACTTGTGCACAGTTTCCGATGCAAGAGTATCGGAAGTGATATGCTAATGACCCTCTGCTGCGGGTGTCAGAAGAGGGTCATACGACTGTGATGCGATCTTGCGATCTCATCCCAGGTGCGGAGAAGAGGGAACACTTTCTCCCCATCTCCTCTGCTGCCTGTCTCTGCGTATATCGCACTGCACTTGGATTACATGCAAGTACAGTTTGATGTTTCCCACACTCCCATAGAGTTGTATGGGAGTGCATGAGCTGAGACTCACTGCCAAGTGCAGCATGCTGTGATTCATTCCGCATACCGCTATGGCATGAGAAATCAATCACAGTGGACACATCCCTATAGTTTTCCACTAGAGTGAGAGCAATCCAATGTTTTTTCAGATTGCACTCACCCGTGCAAAACGCAAGTGGAACCGTATCCAATGTGTGATTAAAAATCTGCATGTCTGGGCAGATAGGTCCCTGGCTAAAGATGGTGGACACACCCTGGCTATAGGGCGGACTGCTAGGTCAGAACAAATCCACTACAACTATATCAGAAAACAGACTGGCAGCTTCAATAAATGTGAAGAGGCGCCAAATGAAAAAACAACAGCTACGTACAAAAACATATACGGTGGCACTCAATAATATAAGGGTACATTGGTATTTCATTAGAGGCACATACAGTTAGGTTCCCGATATAATGAGATTACCTTTCCGCTGGTTATCGGGCTCATATGTGTGACGCTCTGTGGGGTACTCGGTCCTGGGCATGTCGTGGTCGCAGCCGATGTCCAGTTCCATGACCCTGGGGGGTCGGTCCGATAAAAAAAGGGGGAAAGATGGAAGAAAAAGAAAAGAACAGAAAATAAAAGAGTTTTCGACTACGCCACTTGCGGTGTGCGGCCAGGGTATTGAAGCCGCCGCTGCAGGGTCCTGCTGGGGCTAGTGGAGCAGTGCAGCTTAGGTGTTTTGGGCCATCCGCAAGCAGGGCTAGGCCCCAGCAGTGGATGGGGGCAATAGTAGGGGACAGTCAATGTATGTGAACGGAGGTGAGAAGGAAACAGTCCACACCGGTATTGCAGTTTCAACTTGCCTTTTTTTTTTACTTGTGGCTTGGTACCTGAACCCGCTGGTGCCGGTTTCAGGTGTTCCCGCTCCCCTTGTTCTCTGTGCCATCTGGGACCTGGGGGACTTCTGTCCCTTGTCCCAGGTCCCCTCTTTGCTGCTTATGGTTCAGATTCTTTGGTTGGTGAGGGACCCTGGAGATCCCCTCACCTGGCAGATTTAACAGTTGACCATAAAGTGTCCCATTGTCCTAGTGTCTGCACCCCGGCTTGTGCTCAGTCCTGTGTAGAGATGAGCAAACCGGTCTTGGGTCGGCTCGAGTTCAGTTCGCCGAACCAAGGTCTGGTTCGCGTTCGGTTTGGCGAACCACTCGAACCGCATAGGAAACAATGGGAGGCAATCACAAACACATAAAAACACCTAGAAAACACCCTCAAAGGTGTCCAAAAGGTGACAAACAACTCACAGCACAACACAAACACATGGGAAAGTGACAAGGACATATACTCATGCGAAAACAAAAGAGCTGGACAATGAAAAATAGGAGGAGACACAGATATAGGCATGGCATGCCCTTCTAAAATGATGTAAAACACCGCAAGGTGACTCAAAGCGGAGTCTCCCTTTTTTCCAAAAATTGGGCTACACAGACACCCCTTCAGTGGCAGCACTTGTGCCCCAGTCGTACACTTCACAGGTAGATTTGCATCAAGCACATTCAAAAATATGCCATCCTTAACTGTCCCCAGAATGAAACCGGGGTAGGTAGCAAAGTCTTTGCTAAAACATGACTTGTTCATCTTGGCTCCTTTTTAAAAATACAGCAAGCAAGGGTTACTCCAAGCAGAGTCTCCCTTTTTTCCAAAAATTGGGCCACACACACACCCACCCCTTCAGTGGCAGCACTTGTGCCCCAGTTGTACACTTCACAGGTAGATTTGCATCAAGCACATTCAAAATCCACACGCATTTACTCTCCCCAGGATGACACAGGGGTAGTAAATTCCTTGTGGATCCATGACTTGTTCATTTTGATGAATGTTAGTCTGTCCACATTGTCACTGGACAGACGCGTGCGCTTATCTGTCAGCACACACCCAGCAGCACTGAAGACACGTTCAGAGACAACGCTGGCAGCTGGACACGACAAAATCTCCAAGGCGTAAGTGGAGAGCTCTGGCCATTTTTCAAGATTTGAAGCCCAAAATGAGCAAGGCTCCATTTGCAAAGTCATGGCATTGATGTTCATTTGGAGATATTCCTGTATCATCCTCTCTAGCCGTTGACTATGTGTCAGACTTGTTATCTCTGGTGGCCTTGCAAAGGATGGTCTAAAAAAATTTTGAAAAAATTCAATAAAATTGCTGTTACCAGCACCAGATACGGTGCTGCTGGTACGGGTAGACTGTTGAAGATGACGAGACCATACCACGTTTGTCAAGTTACAACAGGGAGATTCACTCCCTGCTAGAGATGAGCGAACCGGTCGCGGTTCGGCTCGAGGTCGGTTCGCCGAACGGAGGTCCCGTTCGAGTTCAGTTCGTCGAACGTTCGACGAACCGAACTTGAACCAATAGGCTATAATGGGAGGCAATCACAAACACATAAAAATGCATGATAAATGTACACAAACAGTTAATAAACATTGCCATAACACTTACCGGTCCCCGCGATTCCTCCTGCACTCTGTCTCCTGCCGCTATTCCATCCGATGATCGCTGACTCCTCCCGGTGACCAGCACTGCCAGCAGCGATGCAGGACCTATCGTGACGTCAAAATAGCCATGTGACCAGTCACGTGGCTATTATCTCATTGGCTACAGACTGGTCACATGACTATGACGCGTCATGTAGGACCTGCGAGTGCATCTCTCCGGTACACGGTGCACATTTGTGTATCGCCGTGTACCGGCGACATGCTCTAGCACACGGTCGACTCCCCATTCCATTAGGGACCGGCTGACACAGCCGTCATTAACGGAGATCACCGTTGCCATAGCAACGCAGTTAGCGGTGACGTCACCGCTAACCGCGGCTCTGGGAGCACCATTGCTATGGTAACGCGTCTGTCAGCGTTACCGCTGTTACCGCTAGCAGCACTGATCACTCACGGAGTGAAGGCTGCACGCTGCTTCTCGTGCAGCTTTCACGGAGTGAATGCTCCACGGGAAGCAGCGTCTTCCCCCATGCAGCAGTGATGTAGCAGAGCTGCCTTTGCTGAACGAGAAAGACAGAAGAGCAGGATCGTGGAGGGCTGACAGGGGGTAATAAAGATGGAGTCTCTAATGTGTCTGTGTATTTATTTCTATTAAAGTATTTTTTCTCTGTGTGGTGTCTTTTATTAACCCTTTATTGGAGATTCTTAATGGCCGGGTCAAATGTGCCTGACATTAAGAATCTCTGGCTTAATACTGGCTAGTAAAACAAAGCCAGTATTAACTCATGATTACCCAACAAGCCACCCGGCTCCAGGGCTGTTGGAAGAGTTGGATACAGCGCCAGATGATGGCGCTTCTATGAGAGCGCCATTTTCTGGGACGGCTGCGGACTGAAATTCACAGCAGAGGCGCCCAGAAACCTCGGGCTAACCTGTGCTGCGGATTCCAATCCCCAGTTGCCTAGTTGTACCTGGCTGGACACAAAAATGGGGCGAAGCCCACGTCATTTGTTTTTTAATTATTTCATGAAATAAGTGAAATAATTAAAAAAAACGGGCTCCCCTATATTTTTGGTTCCCAGCCGGGTACAAATAGGCAACTGGGGGTTGGAGGCAGCCCGTGGCTGCCTGCTGTACCTGGCTAGCATACAAAAATATGGCGAAGCCCACGTCATTTTTTTGGTGGGCAAAAAACTTCTGCATACAGTCCTGGATGGAGTATGCTGAGCCTTGTAGTTCTGCAGCTGCTGTCTGCTCTTCTCCATACAGACAGACAGCAGTTGCAGAACTACAATGCTCAGCATACTCCATCCAGGACTGTATGCAGAAGTTTTTTGCCCCCTGAAAAAATTATGTGCTCAGAGGTAATAATAGATAAAATTAGTGAGTAACCTCGGCACTCTAAATCTCCCAGACTAAGTCAGTAAGTCACAATGGATAGCAATGCAAAATCACTCTTTATTGGTCCGTATTAAGAAATTTTTTTTTTTCATAAGCATATATGTTTTTGTCCAAAACAAGTTACAAATGACGTTTCGGCCTGAGCCTTCGTCAGATTGGACTTATCTGCATGTAATCATGAAAAATGACAATAATCAGTATCACATAAGAGTGAGAGAACAATAACATAAACTCGAACAATGTAGAGGTACAATTGGGATGCAGCAAAAAAATTGCAACACAGCAAGAAATGAAACACATGATACAAATGTTATAATACAGTACAAGGACAATATAGTAATGACAAATATGGGGTCAGAGTAGGCTTAGACAGCTCTGGTACGAAAGAGATGTCAATCATAAAGTAACATGTGCAGTAGGTGTAGAGCTACACTATGCATGGCAGAGCTAATGGGTAGACCGACCATAGAAAAAGAACGGAGAAAAAGTGGAGAAAAAGTGGAGACAAAATGGAGAAAAAGTGGAGAAAAAGTGGACAAAAAGTGGAGAAAAAGTGGAGAAAAAGTGGAGAAAAAGTGGAGAAAAAATGTAGAAAAAGTGGAGAAAAAGTGGAGAAAAAGTAGAGAAAAAATGTAGAAAAAGTAGAGAAAAAATGTAGAAAAAGTGGAGAAAAAGTGGAGAAAAAATGGAGAAAAAGTGGAGAAAAAGTGGAGAAAAAGTGGAGAAAAAATGGAGAAAAAGTGGAGAAAAAGTAGAGAAAAAGTGGAGAAAAAGTAGAGAAAAAATGTAGAAAAAGTGGAGAAAAAGTGGAGAAAAAATGGAGAAAAAGTGGAGAAAAAGTGGAGAAAATGTAGAGAAAAAAATGTAGAAAAAGTGGAGAAAAAGTGGAGAAAAAATGGAGAAAAAGTGGAGAAAAAATGGAGAAAAAGTGGAGAAAAAGTGGAGAAAAAGTGGAGAAAAAGTGTTGAAAAAGTGGAGAAAAAGTGGAGAAAAGGTGGAGAAAAAGTGGAGAAAAAATGGAGAAAAAGTGGAGAAAAAGTGGAGAAAAAGTGGAGAAAAAGTGGAGAAAAAATGGAGAAAAAGTGGAGAAAAGGTGGAGAAAAAGTGAAGAAGAAGTGGAGAAAAAGTGGAGAAGTGGAGAAAAAATGGAGAAAAAGTGGAGAAAAAGTGGAGAAAAAATGGAGAAAAAGTGGAGAAAAAGTGGAGAAAAAGTGGAGAAAAAATGTAGAAAAAGTGGAGAAAAAGTGGAGAAAAAGTAGAGAAAAAAATGTAGAAAAAGTGGAGAAAAAGTGGAGAAAAAATGGAGAAAAAGTGAAGAAGAAGTGGAGAAGAAGTGGACAAGAAGTGGAGAAAAAATGGAGAAAAAGTGGAGAAAAAATGGAGAAAAAATGGAGAAAAAGTGGAGAAAAAGTGGAGAAGAAGTGGAGAAGAAGTGGAGAAAAAATGGAGAAAAAGTGGAGAAAAAGTGGAGAAAAAGTGGAGAAAAAATGGAGAAAAAGTGGAGAAAAGGTGGAGAAAAAGGGGAGAAGAAGTGGAGAAGAAGTGGAGAAGAAGTGGAGAAGAAGTGGAGAAAAAATGGAGAAAAAGTGGAGAAAAAGTGGAGAAAAAATGTAGAAAAAGTGGAGAAAAAGTGGAGAAAAAGTAGAGAAAAAAATGTAGAAAAAGTGGAGAAAAAGTGGAGAAAAAGTGGAGAAAAAGTGGAGAAAAAGTGGAGAAAAAGTGGAGAAAAAATGTAGAAAAAGTGGAGAAAAAATGGAGAAAAAGTGGAGAAAAAGTGGAGAAAAAGTGGAGAAAAAATAGAGAAAAAGTGGAGAAAAAGTGGAGAAAAGGTGGAGAAAAAGTGGAGAAAAGGTGGAGAAAAAGTGGAGAAAAAATGGAGAAAAAGTGGAGAAAAAATGGAGAAAAAGTGGAGAAAAAGTGGAGAAGAAGTGGAGAAGTAAAGAAGAAGTGGAGAAAAAGTGGAGAAAAAGTGGAGAAGTAAAGAAGAAGTGGAGAAGAGGTGGAGAAAAAGTGGAGAAGTGGAGAAGAAGTGGAGAAAAAGTGGAGAAGAAGTGGAGAAAAAGTGGAGAAAAAGTGGAGAAAAAATGGAGAAAAAGTGGAGAAAAAGTGGAGAAAAAATGGAGAAAAAATGGAGAAAAAGTGGAGAAAAAGTGGAGAAAAAGTGGAGAAAAAATGGAGAAAAAGTGGAGAAAAAGTGGAGAAAAAATGGAGAAAAAGTGGAGAAAAAGTGGAGAAAAAGTGGAGAAAAAGTGGAGAAAAAGAGGAGAAAAAGTGGAGAAAAAATGGAGAAAAAGTGGAGAAAAAGTGGATAAAAAATGGAGAAAAAGTGGAGAAAAAGTGGAGAAAAAGTGGAGAAAAAGAGGATAAAAAGTGGAGAAAAAGTGGAGAAAAAATGGAGAAAAAGTGGAGAAAAAGTGGAGAAAAAGTGGAGAAAAAATGTAGAAAAACTGGAGAAAAACTGGAGAAAAACTGGAGAAAAAGTGGAGAAAAGGTGGAGAAAAAGTGGAGAAAAAGTGAAGAAAAGGTGGAGAAAAAGTGGAGAAAAAGTGGACAAAAAATGGAGAAAAAGTGGAGAAAAAGTGGAGAAAAAGTGGAGAAAAAATGTAGAAAAAGTGGAGAAAAAGTGGAGAAAAAGTGGAGAAAAAGTGGAGAAAAAGTGGACAAAAGGTGGAGAAAAAGTGGAGAAAAAGTGGAGAAAAAATGGAGAAAAAGTGGAGAAAAAGTGGAGAAAAAATGGAGAAAAAGTGGAGAAAAAGTGGAGAAAAAGTGGAGAAAAAGTGGAGAAAAAGAGGAGAAAAAGTGGAGAAAAAATGGAGAAAAAGTGGAGAAAAAGTGGATAAAAAATGGAGAAAAAGTGGAGAAAAAGTGGAGAAAAAGTGGAGAAAAAGAGGATAAAAAGTGGAGAAAAAGTGGAGAAAAAATGGAGAAAAAGTGGAGAAAAAGTGGAGAAAAAGTGGAGAAAAAATGTAGAAAAACTGGAGAAAAACTGGAGAAAAACTGGAGAAAAAGTGGAGAAAAGGTGGAGAAAAAGTGGAGAAAAAGTGAAGAAAAGGTGGAGAAAAAGTGGAGAAAAAGTGGACAAAAAATGGAGAAAAAGTGGAGAAAAAGTGGAGAAAAAGTGGAGAAAAAATGTAGAAAAAGTGGAGAAAAAGTGGAGAAAAAGTGGAGAAAAAGTGGAGAAAAAGTGGAGAAAAGGTGGAGAAAAAGTGGAGAAAAAGTGGAGAAAAAGTGGAGAAAAAGTGGAGAAAAGGTGGAGAAAAAGTGGAGAAGTGGAGAAAAAGTGGAGAAAAAATGGAGAAAAAGTGGAGAAAAAGTGGAGAAAAAGTGGAGAAAAAGTGGAGAAAAAGTGGAGAAAAAAATGGAGAAAAAGTGGAGAAGAAGTGGAGAAGAAGTGGAGAAGAAGTGGAGAAGAAGTGTTTGTTCATGCCAGATGGGAGATAAATAATTTTTTAGCTGCGCTGTCATTTACTGTAACGTGATCATCGGTGTACGGTGTATACCTGTGATCACGTGAGCGGGGACCGGAAAAACCGTCCTGAATCATGATCTCCAGGGTCTCAGCTAGCCCTGAAACCCCCGGAGATTTTCTGACGCCGGGGGGCGTTATTCACTTATTTCTGCCTGCTGTTTATAAACGGCAGATCAGAATAAGGCTACATTAACACGAACGATCCATTTTTGCGGTCTGCAAAAAACAGTCCGTTTTTTTTCACGGGTGCATCCGTGTGGCATCCGTTTCCGTTCCGTAGACGGTCCGTATGTCATCTGTTTGTCATCCGTGTGCCTTCCGTTTTTTTTTTGTACTGCAAAAAAACTGAAGGAGGGTAAATGCATAAATTTACCCAGGATCCATAGCTTCATCCTACATGAGGCGGTCACATGTTCCCTCCAGTGCCATTTTCTACTGCTTTTCACAGCGTAGAGCGCTCTGGTGATTTTCTTGTGCTTGTGCACTTCATATCAGTCTTTTCTGTCATTATAATGGCAGAAAGACACATAATGTCCCACTCTCCTGCATTTTGTAATTTTGCACCCTTTGGTGCCTTTCATGTGGCACTAAGGGGTGCTTAGCTTTGTATTTAGCCAAAAAAATTAAAAAAAAAAAATGACTTAAGATTCCCCCTAGTTTTGTAGCCAGCTAGGGTAAAGCAGACGGCTGCAGCCGGCAGACCACAGCTGGCAACCTCACCTTGGCTGGTAATCCAAAACTGAGGGCACCCCACGCTGTTATTTTAAATTAAATAAATAATTTTAAAAAAGAAACACGTAGGGGTCCCCCCAAAATTGGATCACCAGCCAAGGTAAAGCAGACAGCTGGGGTCTGATATTCTCAGACTAGGGAGGTCCATGGTTATTGGACTCTCCCCAGCCTAAAAATAGCAGGCCGCAGCCGCCCCAGAAGTGGCGCATCCATTAGATGCACCAATCCTGGTGCTTCGCCCCAGCTCATCCCGCGCCCTGATGCGGTGGCAAACGGGGTAATATATGGGGTTAATACCAGATGTGTAATGTCACCTTGCATCAAGCCCTGGGGTTGGTGAGGTCAGGCGTCTATCAGATACCCGACATCACCAACCCAGTCAGTAATAAAAAAAAATAGATGACAAACACATTTTTATTTGAAAAAACACTCCCCAACACATTCCCTCTTTAACCAATTTATTAGAAAGAAAAACAAATCCAGGTCTGGTGTAATCCAAGGGGTTGCCATAACGATCAACACTGTCCCAGTCAATGAAGAGCAGAATGTTCCCTATTGGCTGGGAGACCAATGCAGTGACCTGCGCTAACATCAATGGGTCAGCCCAGGTCACTGCAGGGGATGACAAGTGCTGCTGTCAGCGAGGTACATTACCTGCGCTGATCTCCAGCACACTGACAGCACCTGTCACTGAGTTCAATGACCGCCGCCTTCACAGCCAAGTATCGCGAGAGGCACGTGACGTCACCGCTAGTCAGTCTCGGGTCGGAAGCGAGAGAAGGTGATGTGACAAGCGGCGGCCATGGAGGACAGTGACAGCGCTGAGGTCGGGACTTCATCACCGCAGGTAAGCCGAGCGGGACCATGTGTGCAGAGTGTGTGTGTGTGTGTACGTGTGTACATGCCGCGGGCAGGAGGGGGCGGAGCGAGCTGAGCGGGGAAGTGTCGGCTTCCTGCACGTAACTAGGATAAACATCGGGTTACTAACCAAAGCGCTTTGATTGGATACCCGATGTTTATCTTGGTTACCAGCTTGTGGCAGGCTGCCAGCGATGGCTCCTGCACACTGTAGCTGTAAAAAGCCCTGCTTTTTGCTGCTAGAACCGTTCTCGAACGTATCTAGAACTATCGAGCTTTTGCAAAAAGCTCGAGTTCTAGTTCGATCTAGAACAGCCCCCAAAATCACTCGAGCCTCGAACTGGAGAACCTCGAACTGCGAACCGCGCTCAACTCTACTCCCTGCACCACGGTTGTTTGGTGGAAAAGCCGAGCTAAGATCGAGTAACTGCTTTTGCTGATACTCTTGCATACGTGCGTCCCTTTCTATGGCTGGAATTATGTCACAAAATTTGGACTTGTACCGGGGATCTAATAGTGTGGCAAGCCAGTAGTCATCATCACTTCTAATTTTGACAATACGAGGGTCATGTTGGAGGTAGTGCAGCAAGAAGGCGCTCATGTGTCTTGCGCAGCCATGCGGACCAAGTCCACGCTGTGTTTGTGGCATAGAGGTGCTAACCGTTCTTCCTCTGACATCTCCCCCCAACCTCTTTCAACTGAAATTTGACCAAGGTCTCCAACCGCTGAGTCTTCCATGTCCATGGACAGTTCGTCCTCCATTTCTTCATGTTCTCCTGTAGCTTCCTCAACATTTCGCCTGCTACCATGCCCTTGTTGATCCCTCTACCCCATGGTCCTATGCCTGCCGCGTTGGTGATGATGAACGTCTGGACCTTGGTGATGTTGTTGTCTCTTGCGCATATGAATCCTCCTGTAGTTCCTCCCCTTCCTGTTGTCCCACCCCCTGACTCCGAATAATGTTTAGCGTGTGCTCGAGCATGTAAATATCTAGAATTGTCATGCTGATAATGGCATTGTCAGCGCTAAACATATTCGTCGCCATGTCAAAACTGTGCAGAAGAGTGCATAGGTCCTTGATCTGAGACCACTCCATCAGGGTGATCTGCCCCACCTCTGCACCTTGTTGGCTCAGGCTATATGTCATGACGTATTGCACCAGGGCTCGACGGTGCTGCCACAGTCGCTGTAACATGTGGAGAGTCGTATGCCAGCGTGTCGGCACATCGCATTTCAGGCGATGAACCGGCAGGCCGAAAGACTTCTGGAGCGATGCAAGTCGCTCAGCAGCGGTGGTTGAAAGGCGGAAGTGAGCAGACAGTTTTCGTGCCCTGTTCAGAAGGCCATCCAGGTCAGGATAGTGTGTTGAAAATTGCTGGACAACAAGGTTCAACACGTGAGCCATACAAGGCACGTGTGTCACCTTGCCCAGGCGAAGGGCCGCACCCAGGTTTGCAGCATTGTCGCACACAGCCTTACCAGGCTGCAGGTTGAGTGGAAACAACCATTTACCAAATTCAGTCTCCAGAGCTGCCCACAACTCAGCCGCTGTGTGACTCTTATTTCCAAGTCATTTCAAGCTAAAGACTGATGCCGTTGCGCTCTGCTGCCAGCATAGTAATGAGGGGTGCGTGATTCCTTCTGCGCAGTTAGAACGCTGGTGGCCTGACCAGGCAGCCTTGGGGCGGAGGTGGAGGACCCAGACGAGGTGGAGGAGGCAGAAGCAGTGGCGGAAATTGGACAGACAGAGGATTGACACACAAGTCGTGGGGACGGCAAGACTTGTGCAGCAGACCCTTCACCATCTATCACCATAGTTACCCAGTGCCCAGTCAGCGACATGTAACGTCCCTGTCCATGCTTACTGGTCCAAGTATCAGTGGTGAAATGCACCCGTTCACACACAGAGTTTCTCAAGGAAGCGGTGATGTTGTGTGCGACATGTTGGTGTAGCGCAGGCACACCTTTCTTAGAGAAGTAGTGGCGACTGGGCATCTGGTACTGGGGCACAGCGACAGACATAAGTCTCTAAAATCCTGTGTGTCCACCAGGCGGAGAGGCAGCATTTCGGTAGCCAAGAGCTTACAGAGGGATAAAGCCAACCTCTTAGCTTTGTCATGGGTCGCAGGAAATGGCCTTTTATTTGTCCACATCTGAGGGACAGAGATCTGGCTGCTTTGTGTAGACGGTGTTGAGTAGGGTGTCCCTTGAAAAATACAGGTTTGTGAGGAAAGTGCAGGCGTAAACATGATGTTGCCTTCATCCAACGTTGGTGCTATCGATGTCTGAGAGAGCTGTACACACGCACTTGTTTCCCCTTCCAAACCAACTGACGACCCACCAAGCAAACTGCCTGTTGCGATTACAGTGGTGGAAATTGTGCGTGGAAAACCAGGAGTGACAGCTGTCCCCACAGTCCTAGAAGATGAAGAGCGCGCGGATGCACTGGAATGGGCAGGCGGTAGATGTTTCGCTCCGCTAGGCCGCATTGCAGCACGGTGAGATTCCCACTGGGACATTTATTCATGTGACGATTCATGGAAGAAGTTGTCAAACTGCTGAGGTTTTGCCCTCTACTAACAGAATCACGACAAATTTTACATATCACATGATTTGGGCGATCTTTTGCTATGTCAAAAAAGGACCAGGCTAGGCAAGGCAAGGCTTAGAGGGCATGCGACCTGCTGATCCACCCCGACTAGTGCTTAGAGGCAGAGTGGTGGCTGAGGATGCAGTTGTAGACGTGCTACCAGTACTCCGACTCTGTCCAGGAAGGCGCAAGGTAACTTCGTCATCAGTGGCATCCTCCTCCACCTCCTCTGTTGACCTCCTCGAGTGCCTGACTGTGGGTTGACAGTAGGTGGGATCTAGAACTTCCTCATTTTTTTGTGTTTGCACTCCCCTCACCCTCAGACCAAGCCTCTTCTTGCCCTGACCGAATATTTAAGTTGTCATCCCAATCTGGTATCTGCGTCTCATCGTCATTAGTATGTTCCTCATTGTCTATAACAACAGGTGTTACAGTTTGTGAAAAAGGGTCAACATTATGCTCAGTAACTTGGTCCTCACGGCCTGAATCAGAGTCACAAAGGTTCTTGGCATCACTGCAGACCATTTCCTGGTCTGTACTCACTGTAGCTTGGGAGCAGACCTCTGATTCCCAGGCTATAGTGTGACTGAACATCTCTGCAGACTCAGCCATCTTAGTTCCACCATACTGTGCAGGGTGGATGGAGACTTCAGAGCTGGGAGAAAGCAACTGTGATTGGGCTGACAATTCAGAGGACTAGTGTTTTTTGGATGCGGTAGTCGAGGTGGCGGAGAGGGCACTTGTTGGACTGTTGGGGATGAGAATTGAGTACCCAGAAATACTTAATTCAGCCATTTCATAGACTCAGGTATATAGTTTAGTAAGATGTAAACTAACACACATATCTATGCATGTCTTTGTTCTCTTTTATTCTTTTACTAATACATTTATATAGGTATATTGCATATTCAGTGTATTCTCCCTTAAAACAATATATATATATATATATATATATATATATATATATATATATATCAGCACATGTATTCTCAAAGATGGCTGCCGTATCCTGTTTGCACCCGAGACAGATGGACAAAAGAAATTCCTGGAGTCTGGACTGTCTAATCAAAGAGAGGATATGCAGATCCTATACGTCATGAAGCCCCAACCTACGATACTTGATTGGACTAAAACTTTTGTTTACACCCCTTTTAATTTGTGGTCTAGCTGTCCAAGAATAAAGATTTCAGTTTTGCCTCAGCTTCTGTCGTGTGAGGGAGTTTAATAATTGATTTAATTAATTATTATTCGTTCTCGTTGTGCACACACGATATTTTAATTTGGAACAACGGTCAGATCGAAAAGGGATCACTTGTGTCCCGCGTCCCTAACAGGACCACTTGAGATCCATTCAAGCATTTTCTTTTTTTGGCCATCATCTACCTTTGTTTCAGTTGTTCGTGTCCGTGAAAAAGGTAGCACATCGGATTGTCCATGGTAAGTAGTAGACATCTTACTTTTGCTGGAAGATGGTCTATCTTCAGCAGATGTTAATGGAGCTTTGCCACCTTCCCCACGGACAAACCCTTTTTTTCTTTTTTCAACACACCTGTTCCCCTTTCCACCAGCATCTGTCATTTTGCCACTCATTTTGATTGCGACAAGATTGTGCACTTAAAATGTGATAGTAACAATTGAGAGGCGGCGTAGATTGCAGAATAAACAACAATAACTATCCCTGACAATGAAACTACGGCCCTTAAACTGGCAGCATAGTTTGCTATTAGAATGGCTTAGTAACAATGAGTTTGAGTGTGCAATGCTGAGGTGCCGCAAATAGATTTGCACCAGTGGGACAATATTGAAGTCCAACAGCCACTTTTAGGATGCCACTAAGTTTCCTCAGTGTTTGCTAGTATAATGGCTTAGTAACAATGAGTTTGAGTGTGCAATGCAGTGGTGCTGCAAATAGCTTGGCACCAGTGGGGCACAAATGGAGTACAACAGCCACTTTTAGGATGCCACTAAGTTTCCTCAGTGTTTGCTAGTATAATGGCTTAGTAACAATGAGCTTGAGTGTGCAAATTGCTGAAGGGTACAGTGGCAGGTTTGTGGGTCTGTGTAGAGGAAAGGAAGCCTCACTTTATATCCCTCCTAATGGTGAAATGCAGCGAGGAAGTCCCTGACCTTAGCTACACAGACGCTCTTATCTGTAGCTGTTATAATCTGTTTCCACGGACCTGACTGTCACCTATGGCTCTGAGCCTGCTGTTATTAGCCCTTACAAGGCCTAAAAGAAACTTCTATTCCTATTCTGTATAGTGCTGTGTGTAGAGCGTACACAGCAGTATCCGAGACAGGAGCTACGCCAGCGGTGACTGACACACAGACGCAGAAGGCAGATAATGGTGTCCTGACGGGCAGATACCCATTTTTATAATGCAGGGACATGTGACATGGACATCCTATCACACATGCCATTGCTTCTCTTGCTAAAAGTCCACTTAGCTGTGTGTGTGTCTGGGATTGGCTGACATGCTGGCCCGCCCCATTACACACGCGCGCTTAGGGAAGGAAGACAAGGAAAAAAAATAAAAAAAAAAATGGCCCAGCAGCAGTGATCTAAACGCGCTGTTCCCGCACACTATACGCTGAAATTTCATAATAGTATAATACACTCTTACAGCGGAAAGCCAGCTAGTAATTATCTTGGCTTTTTGCTGCTAGAACCGTTCTCGAATGTAACTAGAACTATCGAGCTTTAGCAAAAAGCTCGAATTATAGTTCGATCTAGAACAGCCCCCAAAATCACTTGAACCGCGAACTGGAGAACCACGAACCACAAACCGCGCTCAACTCTACTAATGAAGTCAAACAGCCACTTTTAGGATGCTACTAAGTTTCCTCAGTGTTTGGTATTATAATGGCTTTGTAACAATGAGCTTGAGTGTGCAATGCAGAGGTGCTGCAAATATCTTTGCACCAGTGGGACACTAATGAAGTCCAACAGCCACTTTTAGGATGCCATTGAGTTTCCTCAGTGTTTGCTATTATAATGGCTTAGTAACAATGAGCTTGAGTGTGCAAAGGGCAGGAGTGTACAGTGGCCGGGTTGTGGGTCAGTGTAGAGGAAAGTAAGCCTCACTTTCTATCCCTCCTAATGGTGAAATGCAGCAAGGAACTCCCTGACCTTAGCTACACAGACGCTCTTATCTGTAACTGTTAAACAACTGTTTCCACGGACCTGACTGTCACCTATGACTCTGAGCCTGCTGTAGTTAGCCCTTACAAGGGCTGAAAGAAACTTCTATCCCTATTCTGTATAGCGCTGTGTGTAGAGCATTCACAGCAGTATCGGTGACAGGAGCTGCGTGAGAGGTGACTGACACCGAGACGCAGAAGGCAGATAATGGCGTGCTGGAACAAAATGTCCGTTTTTATAATGCAGGGACATGTGACATGGACATCGTATCACACATGCCGTTGCTTCTCTGGCTAAAAGTCCACTTAGCTGTGTGCGTGTCTGGGATTGGCTGACATGCTGGCTTGCCCCACTACACGCGCGCTTAGGGAGGGAAGGAAGAACAGAAAAAAAAAAAATGGCGATCGCCATTATCCCAGCAGCAGTGATCTGAACGCACTGTTCCCGCACACTATACGCTGAAATTTCATAATAATGTGAGTCACAGAGTGACTTACACTATTACAGCGGAAAGCCAGCTAGTAATTAGCTTGGCTTTTTGCTGCTAGAACCGTTCTCGAACGTAACTAGAACTATCGAGCTTTAGCAAAAAACTCGAGTTCTAGTTCGATCTAGAACAACCCCCAAAATCACTCGAACTGCGAACTGGAGAACCACGAACCACGAACCGCGCTCAACTCTACCTGTGAGCCTTGGTTCCGGACTTCCACAGGCACCTTGCGGTCCCAGGAGTATTATACTTCCACTGGTATCCCACGGTTCCTGGAGTCCTGGTTCCTTACTCCACACTCGTCTCCTTTACAGCGTCCCGTTCTTACTTTAGGTCTTTACACCTTTCCTTCTCTACTTCTCTCCTCACTCACTTACTCCTCACTCCTCACTCCTTCACTTCCTTCCGTCAACTTCCCAACTGACCACTGGCCCCTCCCCTTGCTGGGTCTCTCCCTACAGAGTGGATGGCAATTAGCCAATAATTGCCCATCCCTTTTACCTGTTGCTAGGCAGTCTCCCAGTCTGGAATTTGGGTTATGTATGTGGCCTGAAGGTGCCAGTGTGTTGACTTGCACGGATATTCCGGGGTTTGGGTTTCCACAGGTTAAATTTTGTGGCACCTGATATCTCAGGGGTGCTACACATGGATTGGCCAATACATAAGCTAACAATCACTTTTTGTCAATATTTCCAAAGCAGTAAAGCAATGCCCATGTCTTTTTACTAATTTTTCACATTAGCTATGCATTTTTGTCCTTTCTCCAATATTCTTGCAGTAATGCAGTCCCAAAGTACCCTTATATTATTGAGTGCTACTGGATATGCTTTTGTAGGTACATATCCCCTATCTATACAATGTGAGCTCCCATAAAGCCCCTCTACATGCAATGTGAGCCCCCGATAGCCCCTATATATACAATCTGAGCCCCCACATTGACCTTCTAAATATACTGTGAGCACTCACATCACCTCTCTATATATAGTATTAAACAACCCTTTATCATAAGGCTTTCCCCAGTGAACTTGACACTTCCTTCAATTTCTCGATCCCTTATACTCTTTTTCCCTTATTTCTTCCAGACCTATTTGCACTTATCAGAGTCTAGTCTGTTGACTTTCATCTCATTGCTTAAAATCACCAGTTTCCAATCTTCTCCTGTCCACTTTCTGTACTTCTTTGTAAACTGGAGCCAACACTTCTTATGATGAAATTGAAGTCGAGGCTTTGTCACCTTTTTTTGGGCCACTATTCCAAATTTGTGCAATGTGCATCACACCAGGCTTGTATGCATGTCTGTGATCTCACTATTACAAATCATACAAGTCACCTCCAATGTTGTGTTTGTAGCATCAGAACTGATAGTTCTTTTGATGAGCTATCTTGTTGATGTCGATATATTGCCTTGACATCCACATCTTGTCTTTTGATTGGATGGACTTCCTTTCATAGTTTTACAACTGTCTTGGTACTCACATGATGTAATTTGGTAATCTTCCTAGGTGAGAGACTACTATCGATGACCTGGATGATGCCGTTTCTCTTTTGTTGTGAAATCTTCTTCATGGTTGCTCCTCGATTCAAGCCAGTGGCCTTTTACTTGAGAATCAACCTTATAAAATACTGAGCTATTAGGAAATGTAAGAACAGGTTGTAATTTGTATTATACAGGAAGAAAAAAAAATTCAAACACCAGCAACAAATCCATAACAATGCAGTGACATGACCCCAAGAATCTGCATAACTAATCATGTGATAAAAGTTGCAAGTCAAATTTATGTATGAGATATTCAAGATCATTGTCTATAAAATGAAGGTAGTCACGCTCAAAAATGTTGTGAATGTTGAGATATAGAGCCTGAAAGCCAAAAGTTCAAAACATTGCTACCCTTTTGCTTGTAACTGTATATTATGTACCCCACATAGCTTCCTATTAGAGGTGAATGAACCCAAGGTTCAGTGTTTGGTGTTTGTACCTAATGCAGGCTTTACAAAAAAAAAACATTTTACTTTATGTATGCAAACCACTTGTGCGACCATTGCTGTCTTGGTTACGCTCAGTGTGAGCCACTTGAAGTGTTTGAACGGATCATACAGAGGGTAAAAACAGCGTCATCAGATGTATTGTGCACAAATAAAAATGGAAAAACACCGCCCACCCTCCCCCGGAAGTGTTCTGTTTATGGCTGGCTGCATGTGGGCGCAGAACTGAACTGCCCAATTAGTGACTTCAATTGTGGTTCAAATCACATCCGGGTCCCAATTCAAACTTTATCTAAAGTCTACATATTACATCCTTTTGTGCCACAATATTGTGCCACAAACATGAGCTTCCTGTGACGAAGGTTGTAGGCTTCCGTATTCTGGCCATAATACCAACTAGAACCTCATATTTTTTTTTTGTACAGGATACAGCCAGGCCCCTTTCTGTTAGGCCTTGTATATTAGAGTTCCTGGCCCTGTATGATGCACAGATGGAGTATGGCTTGGCAACCCACCTGATCTAATAGTATGGGCGTCACCTAATAGGCTGCGGGCTTGTGATTGTGCATCTCCTAGTGAGAACAGCGCTCTATGCAAGCCATCAGTGTGCAGTTTTACCATTTAGTAATCGCCCCCTCCATGTTTTGGAAGTGTGTGTGATTTGTTCTTCCTGCACCTATGATGCCTCCACTTAGTGGGGGATTGGCTGCATCCTGCTAGAGTACTAGTTTTTGGCCTGGGCGGTTTTCATCTGCTGCCTTTCTTTGCTGTAAGTAGTGCCACAATATTCCCTAATAACTGTAGCCTCCTTCAGCAAGATAATGCCACACTGCAAAAATGATTTGTGGAACTTAAGAAATAGATCGAGGTATTGACATTTCCTCTAAATTCACCACATCTCTAAATATTTTTGGGATGTGCTGGGAAATGGATTTGAGTAGAAGCACCACCTTACAGTCAAAAAGATCAGCTGATAACATCTTGATGCTTAATATCATAGAACACCTTTCGAGGGCTTGTGGAGTCAATGCCTCAATGATTCAATGATCATTTGATGACAGAGGAACATACACAATAGTAGAAAGGTGGTGAGTAAAAATGGTTACATTTATTCTAGAGGAATTGAATTCTACTTACATTTAAAATAAAAATCGATTCTAGTGAATATGGATTGTTTTTAATTTTCTCCAAGTGAATTAGGGAATATGGCGGTCAGCAGTGACCTCCATCCTGTAGAACAATAGAGAACTGGGAAAACGTTAAAAAACATACTTACCTTATTGCTCACCTTTATGGCCACACCTGCTGCTCCAGGTCTGCTGCCCTGTCCTGCATGCTTCTGTCGCGCCACATCTTCAGCACAGTGTTCACTGTAAGCTTCCAACGACAACGAGGTCCCAGAGTTCACTTTACATGCTACAGGGCTTACTCATGATCGGAAGTCTTGGCATAGAATAAACACTGGACTGGGACTTCTGGCCGTAAGCCACAGCATCATCCATAGTCAATTCCCACGGCTGGTAGGAAGCACTGGGCCAGAAGAACTCACAGAGAGCAGGGAGTAGGAGGTGTGGCAGGAAAGGACTGAGGTATGTTTTTGTATCTTTTTAACCTTTACTCAGCTGCTCACTTCTGCGGTCATCCCTAATGGTTCATATTTGCTGTCTTTTCCTCCACAGCTCCAAATCTCTGGCATGGTGATCACTCCTGGCCAGAGTTTCTGGTATCTTTAGGTCATGTAGATCACTGCACATGTGCAATTAACACCAATGGCTGCATACAGCCAGAAGCCTTAGCCTAGAGTGAACACCATGCCAAAGATAGAGTGCAATAGAACCGCAGAGGAGCGGGCAGCAGGCAGGAAACAGTGCAGAGTTCCGTAGTGAGGTGAGAATAGTTTTCATTTTTTTCTTTAGGTTTAATGTTGATAAAGGTAGACTAATGCACCTAGGACAGAGTAATCCTATATCTGCGTTACATTAAATGGAAGTAAATTAGGGACTACAGAACAGGAGAACGATTTGAGTATTCTGGTTACAAATAAGTGGAGCAGCAGCACTCAATGTCAAGCAGCAGCTGCTAAAGCAAACAAGATTTTAGGTTGTATAAAAAGAGAGATTAGATCCCGTGATCCCCACATATCGTTACCCCTCTATAAATCACTTGTATGGCTACATCTGGAATATGGGATCCAGTTCTGGGCTCCACATTTTAAAAAGGACATTCAGAAGTTAAAGTCAGTTCAAAGGCGGGCAACTAGACTACTGCAAGGAATGGAAGGCCTCACATATGATGACAGGTTGAAAAAGTTAGATATGTTTAGCTTAGAAAAAAGACGTTTCAGAGGAGATCCCATTTATATGTATAATTACATGTATTGTCAATATAAAGGACTGGCACATGACTTATTCCTTCCAAAGACAACACTAAGGACCAGGGGGCATACACTGCGAGTGGAAGAAAAGCGATTTTGGCAGCTAAATAGGAAAGGGTTCTTTACAGTTAAGGCCCTGTTACACGCAACGACATATCTAACGATATATCGCTGGGGTCACGGATTCTGTGACGCACATCCGGCATCATTAGCGACGTCGTTGCATGTGACACCAACGAGCGGCTGTTAACAATGGAAAACACTCACCAAATCGCCCATCGTTGACACATCCTCCATTTTCAAAAAATCGTTGGTTGTTGAGGATGCAGTTTGTTCGGCATTCCTGCGGCAGCACCCATCGTTATGTTTGACACCGCAGGAATTAGGAACAACATCGTACCTGCGGCCGCCCACAATGAGGAAGGAAGGAGGTGGGCAGGATATACTCATCTCCACCCCTCCTCTGCTATTGGGCAGCTGCTTAGTGACGCCGCTGTGACACAGAACGAACCTCCCCCTTAGAAAGGAGGCGGTTCGCCGGCAACAGCGATGTCGCTAGGCAGGTAAGTCCATGTGACAGGTCCTAACGATGTTGTGTGCCACGGGCAGAGATTTGCCCGTGACGCACAACCGACAGGCGTGGGTGCTTTCACCAGCGACATCGCTAGCGATGTCGCTGCGTGTAAAGCACCCTTTAGAGCAGGCAGTATTGTGGAATGCCGTACCACAAGAAGTAGTAACGGCAGATACTATAACAGCTTTTAAAAGAGGGCTGGATGATTTCCTCAGTACACACAACATTGTTGGTTAGAAATGACTTATTGACAAAATATATAACTGGTGGAGGAAGGTTGAACTAGATGGACCTAGGTCTTTTTTTAACCTATGTAACTATGTAACATCTTATATTTATTATGCTCCAGGGTCTCTAGTCACCCCAGAGCATAATAGGGGACATTCAATTTGCAGAGAATAACTTCACTGTAAATTGGATTCCGCAGTAACATTTGTGGGATTTGGCAAATTCTAATTTTGTCAAATTTGCTCATCTCTAGTGGGTAGCAATCATTTTATTGGATGAACCTTTCCCCTTCTAGTTAGAAAGACTATTTATGACCTTCTAAAAGAGTCAGAAATCATTATGAATTGTGGGGCTGGAAATAGATATGAGATGTTTTATTCTATGTACATGAATGTCAAAGTTGTTGTCTATATCCTGGTAGAATATTCAGTATTTATGCTGCAAAGATCCCATTCAATGATGTACTCCATTCCATTGACATGTGGTGAAGGTGCAGGTCATGCTAAACTCATTATTGTATTCACTTAACTAGCTTGAGATGCCATGGCCCTTTATCATGCTGAATGCAGCCATTGGAAGATGATCATGGCCATAAACAGATGCACATGATCCGCAACAATGCTCAAGCTGACCTTGTCGGTGCTGAAAAAAATATATCATTCGCTCCATTAAATAAATAAGATGATGTTTTTTCTTATCCGTATTTGTTAGTGTTAGAGAGCAAGTGCCTGCTGTGGCCTTAGATTCTTGACAAAAATAAAAATAGGTTAATGTTCTATGCTTTAGTGGCCATCCCAGTTCACGTTTTCATCTCAGGTGTACTCAGAAAAGCTCTTCTTCATACCTATTTTGTAATGCAGGGTTACTTGAGTCAAGGCTCCTTACACAAGATCATATATATGGTAGCCTCCCAATTCTCACCCAACACATAAAGTCAGAGGAAAGAAGGACCTTGCATGTTAATGTGAATAGCACTTAAACTAGTCAAATCTTGTGTCTATTCCACACAAAGAAGAACAGAATCAGCACAACAAACACACCATACCATGTATTTAGAGGCCAACATTTTAACCCTTACCAATAAGAGCCCTTGATTTGCCCTTTGCCATATAACACACAAAACACATTATGATTTTTTTTTTTGTACTAGGGTCAGCCACAGCTCTTATTTAGAATGTAACTATTAAACCACATAACATTCTTGCTATAGCTCAAGCAATATGCCCAACAGAAGTGGGACTTCTGCTCCAACCCTTCATCTCCACAATCAAACTCCAGCTGTGACTTGTCACAAGAAGTTATAAAAAGATCACTCCAATTAAAAACAACCATTAGAGCATATATGGCTATAGTAAGAAGGAAATATAACCAAAAGTCTGTATATGACTAAGCCTTAAAAACAAATCTACATAAGAGTAGAGATGGTGTATATGCCGGGCTGTGCCGCATATAATGGGCAGGATGGCAAAAAAGTTAAATTTATTCTGTTAAAATTTTTTGTTTTAACTGAATAAATCTGACTTCTTTACCACCCTTTTTTTTGTTTTCACAGAATAAATCGGACCTCTTTATTCCGCACTAGGAACAGGGAGTACCAAGCGAGTGGAAAAATGTAAGAGAAGGGAACCCCTGTGTCTAGGGAAGGGGGACATGGTGACCAATGACCAAACCTACAGTTGGTCCCTGAGGTCCCTCACCACCCTAGATAGGTTTCGCAGCTATGTGCCAAACCGGATACCTGACCCTGGGTATTCCAAGTGCTGAACCATAAATAGGGAACAGGTGGGATGAGCTCTTCATCAAACCCACTAAACACTAAAGGAAGACACAAGGAGGACATACAGGAGGAAAAAGCAAGAACTACTTATTCTTAGATGACTCAGGTAGGAGTTCAGCAAAGCTTCAGCAATGATACTATAGACAAAAGCAAACCACCTGCTTGCAACCAAAGCTAGAATGAACTGAAAAATATCACCAGCACCAGTCCAAGGAAGGAAGGGGTATTTAAGCACCAAGAGAATACTGATAATCAGCAGCTGGGTGGAAGACGAGCTTCTGCTGGGTCCAAATGGGGAAAGATGAAAATCCAGCAGTATTAATTACAGTAATTACAATGAATACTAAAAGCAGGAACAATAGAAAGTCATGGAGCATTTTGAGCAGGCAAACGCTGTGACCTTCTATTGCAAGAAACCACATGGCTGTCTGTCACCGGTGACACACCCATGACACTTTATCGGTCCTGCCTATTATTCCTATGACAGCAACCTGGCATCATCAGTGTCTCCACTGTTATCTGGATTTGTTCAAAGTCCTGTGCCCTGCACTTGATCTGGTGACTGGAGCAGCAGCCTGGTGGATTTTCCTCCTCGTGCACACCAGCACTGCGCCTGACAAGTACAACCCTCTGAGGTCAGCCTCTCCAACATGCTGAGGTTGCCCTATTATTTTCAGCTGGTTCACAAAGAGAGTGATTTTCTTTTCCTTTCTCAGCATAAAAATAAAGATATTTTAATAAGAATGGGAGAGCGGACAGCTCTAGAAAAGGCATCTGGAAAGAAACAACTCATCATACACATGGGCTTTAATTAATATGATAGATTGATGACAGGGTTTATGGACAAGTTTGAATACAGGAATCCAGGCAGACTGTACTATTATGCTATGTGCCCACGGGACTTTGTACCTGCAGATATATCCGCAGGTACGTCCGCAGGTTTCCCACAGCTGCTCCCCGGAAACCGCAGCTATTTATAGCTGCGGGATTCCAGCAAAATAGCTGCGGAAAACTTGCGGACATTAATGTGATTTACCTGCGGAAGTCCCGGCCTCTATCTCCATAGCGGAGGGCCGGGATTCCTGCAGGTAATGCTGCAGAAATAATTGACATGTAATTACGTGCGGCTGCGGGACATCCGCACATATATCTGTAGCATGGACACATCACTCCCCATATCCCATAGGATAACATGGGGAGTGTCTGTACTTGCTGAAACATGTAGATTTATCTGGAAAATCCAGAAAATCCGCTTATTTTCCCCAGATATTTTCTCCTGTGGGCACATAGCCTTAAAGCACAACTCTAGCATTTTTTCTCATCACTTGAGTGATGTTTTAAATCTTAAGTCTTATACTCACCCTCCAGCTTTTTCATCCTTTTTCGGCACTGCTACGGTCTAGCAGAGCCATTCAGCGATCGCTACTTCTGACTGGCTGGAAGACACAAGTTATGTCATAAGCTCTCAATGCAAATCTAGGAGAGCCATATCGAGGTCAGAATGAGGCTCAGACCCGCAACACACATCCGTTTAATTTGTACATGTGCGGTACGTATTTGCACGTACCGGAGACACGTATACACGGAGACCCATGTTG
The DNA here is from genome assembly GCF_048569485.1 of Anomaloglossus baeobatrachus. Classification (NCBI taxonomy): domain Eukaryota; kingdom Metazoa; phylum Chordata; class Amphibia; order Anura; family Aromobatidae; genus Anomaloglossus; species Anomaloglossus baeobatrachus. The sequence continues at coordinate 104,377,647 of NC_134355.1, read as the reverse complement.
TTCTATGGTAGATGGCACACACACGTAAAATCGCACGGAATGTGTGACCGTGTGGTAAGTACGTGTGTGCGCTTTTCTACACGGACAACATGCCTGTTTTTGGCCGGCAGCACGCAGGCACGGACCCGCTTTAGTCTATGGAGTATGTCCGTGTTCAGCACGTTTCGTGCGTGTGCGTTTTTACACTAGCGATCTTATTTTTTTTTTTAATTAAATTCAGTATACTTACCTTTTTTTCTGTTGTTCTCAGTCATACTTACATTGGCGCTCGGTTTTTTCTTCCCCCGGCTCATACCGCTCCCCGATCACCAGCGCGGCGAGGAACAGCTGTGCAGAGAATACGCAGCAACAATTACTTTGAATATGCCGGCCGCTCATTAATCAATCTCGTATTCCCTGCTTTCCCCACCCACAGAGGCCTGTGATTGGTTGCAGTCAGACACGCCCCCCACGCTGAGTGACAGCTGTCTCACTGCACCCAATCACAGCAGCTGGTGGGCATGTCTATACTGTGCAGTAAAATAAATAAATAAGTAATTAAAAAAAACGGCGTGCGGTCCCCCCCAATTTTAATACCAGCCAGATAAAGCCATACGGCTGAAGGCTGGTATTCTCAGGATGGGGAGCCCCACGTTATGGGGAGCCCCCCAGCCTAACAATATCAGTCAGCAGCCGCCCAGAATTGCCGCATACATTATATGCGACAGTTCTGGGACTGTACCCGGCTCTTCCCGATTTGCCCTGGTGCGTTGGCAAATCGGGGTAATAAGGAGTTTTTGGCAGCCCATAGCTGCCAATAAGTCCTAGATTAATCATGTCAGACATCTCCACGAGATACCTTCCATGATTAATCTGTAAATTACAGTAAATGAACACACACACCCGAACAATCCTTTATTAGAAAAAAAAACACAAACATATACCCTGGTTGACCACTTTAATAAGCCCGAAAAAGCCCTCCATGTCCGGCGTAATCCAAGATGGTCCAACGTCGCTTCCAGCTGTGCTGCATGAAGGTTACCGGAGCTGCAGAAGACACAGCTGCTCCTGTCAGCTCCACGCAGCTAATGAAGGGAATAGCGCGATATATTCAAAGGCATATTCAAAGTAAATGTTGCCGCGTATACTCTGCACAGCTGTTCCTCGCTGCGCTGGTGATCAGGGAGCGGTATGAGCCGGGGGAAGAAAAAAAATGAGCGCCAATGTAAGTATGACTGAGAACAGCAGGAAAAAAGGTAAGTATACTGACTTTAATTTAAAAAAAAACAAAAAATAAGATCGCTAGTGTAAAAACGCACACGTATGAAACGTGCTGAACACGGACATACTCCGTGTGCGGTACGTGCAGGCACGGACCCATAGACTAAAGCGGGTCCGTGCCTGCATGCTGCCGGCCAAAAACGGACATGTCGTCCGTGTAGAAAAGCACACACACGTACTTACCACACGGTCACACGTTCCGTGTGATTTTACGTGTGTGTGCCATCTACCATTGAATAACATGGGTCTCCGTGTGTACGTGTCTCCGGTACGTGCAAATACGTACCGCACACGTACAAAAGAAACGGATGTGTGTTGCGGGTCTGAATCACTGTAGAGATCTGGCAGAACACAAATTGCAGAAGACTGACGGGAGAGGTGAAGATAAGATTAAGATGCCGGAGGGTGAGTAAGAATCGGGGAAGAGATTTAAAGCACCACTCCAGAAGCCGAGGGGGGAAGCAGTGAATATGCCTGAGCCTATTGTGTGGCCCCAGAAATGAATGGGACACCAAAAGAGCAGTGTACAGATATGTTGGAGCCTCGGTAAGTACAGTGCCCTTGCTCTTAACCTTCTATCCCTTCTACCATCATTTTTAATCTTCAGATTCTGGTCCCCATAGACATATATGGGGACCAAAATTCAGCCCAAAAACAGATTTTAAAAAACAGATATCAGGAACCTGCCGATCCTGGTTATCTGTGAGTTCGCCCATCACTATCCTGAACCAACTCAACAGGACAGCTGCTGGGCCAAACTGGGTATTGCATTTTACGAGCTTAGACTTGACTCTTTCAGTCAGTGACACTTTCCCTAAATGGTGTGGTGTCATCCATGTCTTTCCAATCACAATTTCCCAAATTGTTTGCCATCAATGTAATATTACTGAAAATCTCAAACTGTCTCACTGAATTCCAGACACTGATTTGCTATTGAGTTGTATGGTCAGTTGACTCATGAACAAGGCTTGTTAAAAATTAAAGAGCTGAAGGTTAAATATTTGTACTTTTTCTCCATTCTTAATGCCTTCTGTACTTTACTTTCGCATATACCGAAGCAGGGCATTAAGTTAAATGTTTTCAATGTACTAAACTTGGCAAAGAAGCAAACAAAATCAGCTAAAACAGCTTTGATTGAACTTCTACTCCCCTTAAATTCCTTCTACTCATCACAGTGTGTTCAGTGTTTCTCATTCCTAAATCTGACATTTCATTACAGAATAGGTTTTAGAACTGAAAAGTTGGGATTCACTTAATTGCCAAGCAATAAAAATATCAATATGCCATTGGCTTCAAGCAGAGTGACATTAGAGAATTATTGGACTAGTAAAGAGAAAGGGAGAGAGAAATGTGCTTAAAAGCAACGACCATCAACAGTCATCTATTACGACAACTTGTTTACCAAAGACAATGAGGTGCATGTGCATTGTTTAACTACATTATATCACTAATGTAAGGATATTTATAAAGGTTTGTCATAAATGTTGATACATTCAAGGATATGTGAGGGAAAAGCCTTGACTTACCTGTAAGTTGTGAAGGATTATAATACTAAGTAATAATCATAGCTACATCTTCAAAATATGCAATGTTAATTGAAATTTTGCATTTTCTAACTTGTAAAGACTTAACTTGGCCATGAACATTAATATACTGTATAGATGATAAAAACTTGTCATGTGAAATGTAACAAAGAATGGTGGTTTTAGCAGCCCGATGATTCACAGTCATTGTTTAGAAAGAAGTCAGACAGATTTTACATATTGGCCAAAAGTTGCATGTCTACATAAGACCTTTTTGTGTAAGATTATTCCCTGAACATTCCCAGAAAGATTGTTCATTCTTCGTCTGGTTCTTTAACTATCGACCTACTATCCAAGACAATAGTGTTACTCAACCTTATCTGAGGTGTCATAACATTACGTAAGAACGTAACATTAGGATGTTTCAGCAGCTCCACTCAACAGTCAATGAGATGGTTTTAGTTGAGCACACTAAGATCTAAGCAGGTAGGCCATTTGTCTGATGCTGGGGGTTACTATGTCACTATGTGTGGACTACAGTAGCCATCAGTACTTTAATTGTAGAAGTACCATATTTTTTATTTCATAAGATGTATCGGATTATAATACGCACCCGAAATTTAGAGGAGGAAAATAGGAAAAAATAATTTTTAATGTTAAAATGAGGGTCTGTCTTATAATCCTAGTGTATCTTAATCCAAATGCTCACCAGGGGAGAGCAGCGGTTGTAGAGCGGCTCAGGAAAATAACAGTGGGTCGGGTAGGCGATGCTGTGGCTCAGGAGGGTTGGTGATACTGCAGGCATGGGGGTGTAGGGGTGGGCGCAAATGAATCCCTTGGATATGGCTTACCAGGGCAATGGTGGTGGAGCTGGGTCATAATAGGCAGGTCACAGGATGCACTCAGGGGTGTCGCGGCAGGTGCTATTGATCTGTGGGAGAGCGGCCTGTGGAGGTGTCTCGGTGGTGGATGTGTTGATCTGCGAGTAGGCAGGCTGCAAGGGTGTCTTAGTAGGTGCATTGAGCTGACTGCCAGTCCATTGAATTGCCCGCGGTTGACGACAAGGACTTCAAGAAAATTGCCGCGGACGCAGCACATGCGCAGATAGGACTCCGCTGTCATTTTCTTGAAGTCCATTGTGCCAACTACGGGCAATTCAATTGAGCCGGCAGTCAGCTCAATGCACCTGCCAACAAGACACCCTCGCAGCCTGCCTGCCGACAGATCAACTACGGGCGATTCAATTGAGCCGGCAGTCAGCTCAATGCACCTGCCGCCGAGACACCCTCACAGCCCACCCACCGATCAATGCAACTGATGCCGAGACACCCTTGCAGCCCACCCGCAGATCAATGCCACCCGCGGCGACACCCCCGAGCTTGTCCTGTGAGACTGTCTCCTATGACCCCGCTCGACCAACGGCGTCCCGGTAAGACATATCCATTTTGTAAGATGCACCCCCATTTTACCCCCAATTTTGGGGGGAAAAAGGGCATCTTACAAAGTGAAAGATACAGTACTTTTACAAGCATTACATTAACCCTTTCACTACCTTTAACGTACAAGGTAGTGTCCCTGCATGTGAGCCCGCATCTTTCCCCACACATGACGGCTGATATAATCAGCCATCGTGTGCCTTTAACAGCCATGGGTGGATCAGAGCACCACCTGTGGCTGTTAACCCTGGAACACGCAACCATAGAAATCTACCATAGAAAACAAGTATCCTAGCAGGCCTGCGAGGCCCCAGGTGTGCGTTCTAGGGTTAAACTGTACATAGCAGTGCTGCAGTTGGATAACCACAGCTTCAACTAACACGAAATTTAACACTCCTCCTCACCATTCGAACCTGAGACCTTGCAACATTATTGAGTTACATGACACCAGAGGGGGAAAAAAGTAATATAGCCATTTTCACTTAGAGATATTCTCACTTTTGTTGCCAGCCATTCAGACAGTAATGGCTGTGTGTTGAGTTATTTAGAGGGCACACCAAATTTATACTGTTATACAAGCTGTTTATTCACTACTTTACATGGATGAAAGTGTCATATTTTCTGCTCAGGCAATGTTCCCCAACTCAGGGGACTGTTTTTTCCAACAGGACAATGCACCATGCCACACAACTAGGTCAATTAATGTGTGGATGAAGGACCACCACATCAAAACCCTGTCATTGCCAGCCCAATCTCCAGACCTGCAAACAAAAACACCTCGATTTATAACCCTGATCAGCGTAGGGTCAATCAAGCAAACACAATTTTCCCAAAGGGCAACAAAAGGTACCCTAACTAAAGATCTAATGAAAACTAACTTTCATTAATTCAAATCAAAAATAACATTAAAACTAGCATGAAGGACAACCAAGTCCATTCATTAATTTAGGTGCCCGGCCGCAGACCAGGCACTAGTAATATTTTATGAAGATCCTGCAATTAATTATGAGGATAGTGTGGCCCTACACTGCCTATCTAAAAAGTTCAGCTAATAGCCTCTCTGACATGTTTCACCATGACTGGCTTCATCAGGGGACTGAGGCTGTAGTGAGCTGAAAAACAGAGTACAACCCCTTTTAAAAACTCACTACCACTACCAGAACTTTTAAAAGGGGTTGTACTCTGTTTTTCAGCTGAACAAGCTTCAAGAGGAACCTGCAGACCAATCTCTTCCAACAAGCCTACAACCTACAATAACCCTTAGTCCAGTACACCACTGCGCAACCAGCTCTGTCCTCACCTATTGTACCCTCGCCCATCCCCTGTAGATTCTGAGCCCTCACGGGGAGGGTCCTCTCTCCTCCTGTAACAGTCTGTTTTGTATTGTTAATGATTGTTGTACTAGTTTTTATGTATACCCTTTCGACTTGTAAAGCGCCATGGAATAAATAATAATAATAAATCATGCAAGTGGGGGACGCAAACTCAAGGTATAGTTATCAATGGGCCATATATAGGATCAAGGAGTCCTGCCCTAACAAAGAGGCCAGTGCTAATAAGCCAAGATAGTGCAGTGCAAAGAGGTATATATGTGAGTACGTAAATAACCACCACAATAAATGAACAAACTCCCCCCAAGAAACATTTTATAGCGACAATTGTCAGTAATAAGCTGCCCAATGAGGAATAGACAGTATTGTACATAAACAATGCACTTACCAGAACCTAATTATGCAGTGACACAGGGAGCTGGTGCCCACCCCGATGTATGTTTTGGCATCTGCATTCATCACTGATTATTCAGACAAAAAGACTGACAACACTCCCTAACATGCAGGCTGAACAGGAGCATATCTGAACATGACATATAATGATGACAATAAAACACAGCTGATGGGTGATGGGTTTGTTTAAAGAATTGTTCTAGTTTTTCCTTTTTCAGGAGCATATGGCTCCTTTACTTCCCAGCTTCCTGCTTGCTGGGGACCAGGATGGTCCTAAACATTGAGACATTGCATGGTCTCATCACTGGTCTGAACTGAGTGCTGTTACAGGCTAAGTGCTGTTAAAGGCTTCTAATTCAGGAAGCTTTGTCTCTGCAGCATTGAAGAAGTACAGTGTAACTGAGGCTGCACAGATCCAGAGATCCTACTGTTTCAGAATGTTCGGAGCAGACTCCAAAGCATAGAGCCTAAAAGCATTACCCAATCCTTACCTTGGTAACTTGCCATTCTGAAACTGCAGGGGGTGTTGTTAGCCAAGGCAATAAGCTGCACACGATAAAATAAAAAAAATCCCTCTGATCTTGAGAATGTAAAAAGCAAAGTTCTTTGTTTTTACAAGCACTTTTAAATTTTACCAATTGAAGAACTTGATACAACTCCTTTTAAATCTTGTGCCATAATTATCTCAATATTTGGAGTTTCATTCAATTTAAAGAGAACCTGTCAGCACAATTTTGTAATGTAAAGATAGAGCTGTGATGATGCTAAAATACTGATTAAATTGATACCTTTGGTGAAGAAATCTACTTTGTTATTCTTTTTTAATCACCAGTTGAAATTTTCTGCTAATTAGATTTTGGTGCACAGGGACCGGACTGTACATTGGTTCTTCTCCTCCCTGTTTGTGATTCCTTGGCCCCTCCGCCTGCCTTTGGCCTATGAATAACGCACTTTCCATAGAGTTATCATTGCCTCCTAAGTAATATCGGTTCCCTCAAAATATTTTAATTCTGTGCTTACACCCCATGAC